>NC_057804.1:606093360-606111343 GCF_018294505.1 Triticum aestivum
CCGCCCTTCGGCCAACTAGCCAATAATATTTCCCAAACCCCGCTCCCCCCTGTCCCCCTCCACTCCATTCGCTCCGCCAAAGCCGCCCTCCCCACCGTGCCGATACGTCGGCGCCGCGGTTCAGCGATCCTCTCGCTCCCACTGTACACTCTCGTAGACTGCTGTCCTCTAGCCGCTACCTCTGGCTACGTTCTTGTGGAGGCGCACGGTGGTCAGCGCCGTCACCGCTAGAGACGTTCGTGTGGAGACGCACGGTGGTCAGCTTCTCCCACGGTACGCGCATTCTAGACTAAGGCACCATTCATGTCGGTGTAGCATTGAATGTTAGCTGATAGATGTTGTTAATCTCACTGTTTGGCGAAGTAGTTTACTGTCAATATGCTCTGCTTAAGAAGCTTCCTTGCCCTGTTCTGCACTCAATCTGCTTAGCGGAGATGGCATGCCAAGGCCGATTAGTTGCTAAAATATCTTGCCATATATTTATTGTGATGTAGATTGCCATGGTCTAGTAGCCAATCTGTTAGGTGAAATAGTTCTACACCGGTTTATACTCGATCTTTGTTGTTGCGATGGCCTTCGATAGTTCGATGGTTGTGTGCTCGACCTCATTGACTGCTGAAACAGCCTTCCATAATTTAGCACTCAAATTTGTTTGCTGAATTAGCTATACATATATTTCGTTACTTAGATCTGCTCGTCCAAATATCTTGCCATAGCTTTAGACATTGACCTAGGTATTTTTTTCTAGACTTCATAAAAAAGCATATATGTTTTTCCTATAATATCTAGTAGAAGAACTAATTTGTATGTCTAACAGATGGACAGGACTTGGATAACTTCTGCTCGAGGATTCTCCGCTACATATGTCGAGGGGGTTGAAAACTTCATGAACTTTATCAGAGCTGAGTACAGTGGTCTGAAATCAGATGTGCTCTGCCCGTGTAGCAGTTGTATGAATTCAGTTACAAGACCCCAGTCAACTGTGCTAAATCATCTACACTTGTATGGGATGTCAGTCACATATACTAGGTGGGTTCATCATGGTGAAGCTGTGAACGTCAATGTTATTGACTACGTGGAAGCAGCAGATCACCATCTTGATCTGCCTGATGCTCAGGTGGAAGAGGAGGAGGAGGTGGTGGTGGCGGAGCCAGTGAGTTTGACCAACATTGAAACAATGCTACGAAATGCTCATGCATTCCGTGAACTTTCACCTGCAGAAGAAAAACGGTGGGCCCGCATGTTGGAACAATGCAACATTGCTATCACCCTAGGAAATAAGCTGTCAGTATTCTCAGCTATGGTCACCTTTCTTCAGGTGAAGACATCTGAGCGGATGACCAACAAATCATTCGATGCGATGTTGGCTGCTTTCCGCAAATCTTTCCTAGATGTGTCTGAGCTGCCACACACCTACAGTAAAATGAAGAATTTCCTTCGTGCAGTTGGAATTGGATCTGATATGATCCATGTTTGTAAGAATAATTGTGTTCTGTTCCAGAAGGATTATGCCAACTTAAGTGAATGCCCGAGATGCAAATCATCAAGATGGAAAGATGGCGATGATGTGAAGAGGATTCCTCATAATGTTCTTAGACATTTTCCAATTACACCAAGATTGCAGAGGTTGTTTCATGACGCTGAAACAAGAGAGGATGTACTGTGGCATTCTAGGAACCAGGAGTACAGAGATCAGAATGTAATGAGCCATCCATCTCATGGTAGTGAGTGGAAAATCTTCAATGATAAACACAAAGAGTTTGCTGCTGACCCGAGAAACATTAGACTTGGCTTAGCTTCAGATGGATTTAACCCATTTGGCCACCAGAGCGCCACATATAGCATGTGGTCAGTGCTTGTTATCCCTTACAACATGCCTCCAAATGTCTACACCAAAGAATCAAACTACATGATGGCCTTGCTCATCCCGGGTCCAAAAAGTCCTGGAAAGGATTTTGATTTGTTCATGGAGCCTCTTGTGGAGGAACTTCAACAGCTATGGAAGGGTATTCTCACTCGAGACCTATATAGCAGCCCACCAGCTGATTTCTTTCTGTGTGTTGTTGTAATTTGGTGCATCCATGATTATCTGGCTTTAGGCACCATGTCAGGGTGAACGACACATGGTTACAATGCATGTGTTTGCTGTGACAGGAATCCGCTGTCATACGCAGTACTTAGCAAGATCTGTTACATTGGACACCGTCGTTTCCTTGCCAAGGACAAGCCGCATCCTAGAAAATACTGAAGACATGTGTTCAATGCAAAGCATGAAAACCGTGATGCGCCAAAGAGGCTCACCGCCGATGAGTTACAAGTGGAATTAGAGAAGGTCAGGCATATTACACCAGGAAACCATCCTGGTAATGGTAGCGGTAAAAGGAAGCATGGAACAGTAGAAGAGATATTATTGTTTACCCGCAGGTCCACTTTGTGGGACTTGGAGTATTGGAAAGATATGGATCTACAACATAATCTTGATGTGATGCACATCGAGAAAAATATATGTGATAGCATTATCGGCACACTTCTTAACATTGAAGGCAAGACGAAAGATACCTTAAAATCTAGGATTGATTTGATACACCTGGGTATCAGAAAGGATTTGCAGGTGCAAGATGAAGGTAAACCACGGGATATGGCACCAGCTGTGTATGTCTTGGACAAGGTAAAAAGAATAGAATTCTGCGAGGTCCTGTCACGTGTGAGATTCCCACATGGATTTGCTTCCAACCCTGAAAGGACAGTCAGTGCAGATGGAAACAAGGTACAAGGGTTGAAAACTCATGACTGCCACGTCCTACTTCAAAGGGTTTTACCTGTTATCCTTAGAGGATTGGGCCGCCCTGACTTATACAGAGCAGTTGTAGAGTTGGGACGATTCTTCAGGAAACTCTGCAGTAGAAATATCAGGATAGATGCTTTGGAGCGTCTTAGAGACAAGATACCAACTATCCTATGCGACCTTGAGAAGATATATCCTCCAACCTTCTTTGATGTGATGGTGCATTTGGTTGTTCATCTACCTGATGAGGCACTACTTAGAGGTCCAGTACAGTGTGGCTAGATGTACCCTATTGAAAGGCGGCTAGGCACTTTCAAAGGCTATGTTAGGAATAGAGCTAGACCCGAGGGTTCCATTGCAGAGGCCTACATTGCTACAGAAGCGTTGACATTCTGCTCAAAATACATTGAAACAGCTGATCAGCTTAGCAAAGAGGTGGGTGAAGACAATCCCGGGCTCAATGTTTTCAATTATTCTGTTCGAGTTACAGGGAAGAGTCGACAAGAGGACAAACCTAAAGATTTGGACAAATGGTTTGGTATGTGTTGAATAACTGTCCTGAGATACTACCTTATATCAAGTAAGTGCAGTACTGCAGCTTATACATCGTAATCTACTAAACTTGCAGCACATTCTTATATATTTAGATGTTTGACGCGATCACTATGTTGTGCAGCATCTACAAAGAGGAGTTACTACCGCAAAATCCAAGAAACATTGACAAACTGGTTATGGCAGGATTTGCGATATGGTTTAAGAACCATGTAAGCTTTTGAAGTGCACTGTCAGTTTTTTTAATATATTGAGTACATAAGATGATCAGCTTGTCTATTTTCTAACCATAGGTTAAGAAGATGCGGGAGGTTGGGCAGGCAGTTGATGATGCCCTTTACTCACTAGCAATGGGTCCTGATACTCGGGTAAGTCATTATGAATATTGCGTTGTTGGAGATGTGCGCTACAACACCCTTGCACGAGACGAAGGCAGCAAGACACAAAACAGTGCCATCATGAGCACGGATACGTATGACAAAGAGACAACTGAAATGTATGCTAACATAACAGACATTGTTCAGTTGCAGTATATCTCCAGTTTCGAGGATCATCGGTGTGTGGTTTTGTTGTACTATCGTTGGTATAACCTGTTTTCCAGGATCGCAAAACCCAGAGCTGATGATTATTTCAAATCCATCAATGTCAAGGCGGCGTACCAGACCAACGAGCCTTTTATTTTGGCAAATCAAGCAACACAGATATTTTTCTTGGAAGACACATTTGCACGTAGTGATGTCAGGAGAATATTGCAAAGGTTTGAGTAGAGGAATTTGTTTAACGAAGTTGCACAACAAGATGATGCTTACACTGCTCCTGATGTACAAGATAACACAGATGTTCCTAATATCTTTGAGAACCATCACGTCAATGACGTCGGCGAAAAGATTGCCTGTCGTGTTGTGGACATACAAGAGTTGATCAAGAAGAAGCCAACGTTCAAGGACATTGAGGACGAAGAAGAAGATGACACCGTGGGGAATTATGATTCAGACTGATACACATGGTGAAGATGTTGACACTGCTGCTGTGGATGATGATTACATTGCTTTTGTCGTATTTGCCTGTCAGAAGACGTTTTTTTATCTACTATGTGAAATTGTGTTTGCTATGACAACTGAAACCTGATGAACATGTTGTTTAGTATTTTGCTGTGAGAACATCACTTGTTATGTATGTTGATTTGTGTTTGGTGATTGTATGACAACTAAAACATGATGACATTGTTGTGTAGTTGTACTTATATTTGGCTCTGAAACTTGAATTTGATGACATAGTTTGTTGTTGGACTGCAATTTGCTCGACGTCTTCGAATGAGAACAAAGCTGACCCGACAGGGCCTCTGCTATTTATTTATTTATATGAGCAAAAGGGGATACCCCCTGATTTCCGTTAATAGAAATCATTAGATGTTCACAACACTACGCCCAGCCTGCTACACAGGTTTCATTCATTACTAGTTTCAGCAAAGTGCTCATGTCGTAACCACTGAATACATCACGAGTGCTACATACACTACAAATAAAGAGACAATCATCCTACAGAGCACATCAATTTTGCCCATTATCTTCACAAGCTCTTTCTCCTCATTGCTGTCAAGGCCGTTCAGTAGCTATTGCTTGGCCATGATCAGAGGAACAGCATCTTTAACCTTCTGCTCTGCATCTTCCTCTTCTGCCGTTCCTTCAGTTACTTGTCCAACACCCCAACCTACTGGTATTGGGATTCCTCGGCTAACCAAATAATAAGCGTAGTTGCATTCCCCCACATCAGCAACTTCCTAGAAATACAAATCACACGAATCTTCCCTTTTCTGCACGAATCAAATTGGAAGATCATCAACCAAACTTTTAAAAAAATTAGCAACTGGAAGCAGCAGAACAACACTTTAACATATTATTACCCCATGATTCGGGCATTTGTAGAAGACTCGGCCAGGGTTGCGGATTGTGGTTGAGACGCGATGGATGACTCTGCGTGATTTGCAGCAGTGGCACCACACCAACGGCAGCGGGTTGCGATGAGCAATCAGCTGTGGTGCGCGTGCCGGCGGGGGTGTGATGAGACCCACAGGCGATGGTACGGGTGGAGACTTGGTGCATATCTGGTTGTTGCCTGCTGAACAGTAAGTGGACGAGCAGCCAGCGGACATGGTTGCTGCGGCCAGAGCTTCTGATGCTAGGCAGAGTAAGTAGAGAAGAGGAGAAGCGAACGTTGGATATGTCAGTTTCATTACTTGCAGAGTAGCATAGCACCATATATAGAATATAGTCATAGTCTAGGTTTGTATTCGAACCAGCTACAGGAGCACGTCTTTCTTTTTTCTAAAACTCGGCAACGTCTCTTTACTGGTACACTAGCTTGTTTTGTACGCCTTCCCAAGTCTTTGATTTTCTTTCCCTTTTTTGCGATGAAGGAAGGAGGACAAAATTGAGAGTTCCTCGGACTCGAACCCAAGACCTCTCGGTTGAAAACCAAGGGTTCTAGTCACTTATGTGGCGAACGTTCCCTGTGTGGAGGACGGCAGACGAATGCATTTTCCTCGCAGTTTTCTTCCTGTATATAAAAAAGTATGCTACTTGGTGTCCGCTTAGTCAAAAAACGATTGTGCCAACCTTGACCGTTGGATTGACATTCAACGTATGTCGCGTTTCTTCAGTCTCTTCTTCCTCGAGCCGCCAAAGCCAAACCAGCGCCGGCGGGACCGCCTGCTCCCGCCTCCCACGGCTAGCTGTGATCTTCCCCGGCTCCTGTGCGTTCCCGTCCGATGCCTCACCATCGTCATCCGCCTTGGTTCACTCGCCGCGGCGCCGCCCTCCGGTGTTGTCAACATGGTCAACAACCAAGAGGAATAAGGAGATGACTGTACATGGTGGGTATGACAGTAGGGACCCAGCAACGCATGCAGGAATTTTGTTTTTTCGGGATGAAAAAGGGTATCAACTGGGTTGTGAGGGACCCGTGGCCCGTCTAGCCCAGGCTTTTATTTCATATGTTTAGCACATGAATAGCCCAGTTTGTTTTTTTCCTTTCTGAAAAATGGCTAGCCAGCTATTTTGTTTTTTGCAGAATAACCAACATAGGCCTACTTGCTTTTCTACGCCCTGCTGGGCCGGAAATCTTTCAAGACGAGGAGGGATGCATTTTGCCTAGAAAATGGGCTATAAGTAATAAGAAATGGGCTATAAGTAATAATAATAAATGGGCTGTAAAATGAAAAAATACAGCAAACAGGCAATTAGTTCCAAAATACTGTTTTCTTTCGGATTTTGATATTTTCAATTTCATTGTTTTTGTGCAGGTAAAATTTCATTGAATTTAAATTAAGGTATATTTAAATTTAAAATTAATTTGAATCTGGCTAGAAATTTCGGGTTGTATGCTGTTTGGGACAGATTTGGAGGCTGACTTGTGGGTCTACTAGGTTGACGTGTACTTTGGCTTTGTCAACTTAGTCCACAAACGATTCTAGCAGCAGTGACCATTGGATATTAATCCAACGGCCGTGCTGCTTCTTCAATATCTGATCTTCTTGCTCTAGTCGCCCAAACCAGTTCCGGTGGGACTGCCTGCTCCCGCCTCCCGTGGCCGGCTGTGCTGCCGCACAGGCCACACCGCCCCACCCTACTTCATTGCTGGCCAGGCCATTCCTCTACTCACCCACACCTCCTGTTATTTTTCGGTGATGGCAACCGGACCAGTAAACCCTTGTACTCCCCACCGCGTGGGCAACCATTGCCGAGTCTTCCCCGACTCCGTGACGTTCCCTTCCTAGGCCTCACCATCGTCCACCGCCATGGTGCTCTCGGCGCGGCCTGGTCAACATGGTCAACGAACAACATCCATCGGCCGTGGACTGTACGCGCAAAATAATGATTCCTCCACCTGACAGCTGGGATCCATCGGAAGGGCCTCTGTATTTCACGAATAAAATGTTCCCCCTGCTAACATGTCGGACCCACCAGCTATATCTTCGCACGCAAGGAAGTGCCTCCTTATTACGCACAAAAAAATGAATACCCCCCTACTAGCTGGGACCCACCATAGTGGGGGGATGACTTGTGGGCCAACTAAGTTGACGGGGAAGGAGGGCTTTGTCAACTTAGTCAATACAAACGATTCTGGCTCCAGTGACCGTATGATGTCCATCCAACGGTCGTAGTGCTTCTTCAACCTCTGGTCTTCTTGCTCCAGCCGCCCAAAGCAGCACCGGTCGTGCCGCATACTCCTGCCTCCCGTGGATGGTTATGCTGCCGCGGAGGCCTCACCGCCCCCTACTATTCCCACCGCTGGCCAGGCCCTGCAGCGACGGCAGCCTCACACCGCATCCGAACCAGTGAACCCTCGTACTCCTCTCCGCGCGGGCTTCCACTGCCGCATCTTCCCCGGCTCCGCGTCGTCCCCTTCCTAGGCCTCGCCGTCGTCCACAGCTGTGGTGCTCTCGGCGCGGCTTGGTCAATGTGGTCAAGGAACGACTTCCATCGGACGTGGACTGTATGTGGAGAGGTTGACAGCTGGGTCCACGGCCGCAGCAAGGAAGTGACTCCTTAGTACGCAGAAAATAATGATTCCTCCACCTGACAGCTGGGACCCACTGGACGGGCCACTGTATTTCACGGAAAAAACGTTTCCCCCTGACTGTTGGGACCCACCAGCTTCATCTTCGCATGCAAGGAAGTGCGTCCGGGCAAAAAAAACGATTCGCCCCCCTGACAGCTGGGACCCACCAGCTACACCTTCGCACGCAAGGAAGTGCGTCCGGACAAAAAAAATGATTCGCCCCACTGACTGTTGGGACCCACCGGCTACATCTTCGCACGCAAGGAAATGCGTCCGGGCAAAAAAATGATTCGCCACCCTGACTGTTGGGACCCACCAGCTACATCTTCGCACGCAAGGAAGTGCCTGACAGTCGGGACCCGCCTGGTCGAAGCGTACGTAGTGTTGTCATTCTGGTCGCGAACGTGTACATACATATATACTGGTGGATGTAGAGGCGCGCACGTGTCGTAGTAGAGGCGCGCACGTAGCATGTACATGTACGTATAGCGGCCAGGGTGCAAGAAAGAAAATACGGCAACGTATGTGTACATACTGTTGGAAATATGCCCTAGAGGCAATAATAAAATGGTTATTATTATATTTCCTTGTTCATGATAATTGTCTATTGTTCATGCTATAATTGTGTTATCCGAAAATCGTAAAACATGCGTGAATACATAGACCACAAAATGTCCCTAGTGAGCCTCTAATTGACTAGCTCGTTTATCAATGGATGGTTACGGTTTCCTGACCATGGACATTGGATGTCATTGATAACGGGATCACATCATTGGGAGAATGATGTGATGGACAAGACCCAATCCTGAGCATAGCACAAGATCGTGTAGTTCGTTTGCTAGAGCTTTTCTAATGCCAAGTATCATTTCCTTAGACCATGAGATCGTGTAACTCCCGGATACCGTAAGAGTGCTTTGGGTGTACCAAACGTCACAACATAACTGGGTGGCTATAAAGGTATACTACAGGTATCTCCGAATGTGTCTGTTGGGTTGACACGAATCGAGACTAGGATTTGTCACTCCGTATGACAGAGAGGTATCTCTGGGCCCACTCGGTAATGCATCATCATAATGAGCTCAATGTGACCAAGTGGTTGGTCACGGGATCATGCATTATAGTACGAGTAAACTGACTTGCCGGTAACGAGATTGAACGAGGTATTGGGATACCGACGATCGAATCTCGGGCAAGTAACGTACCGATTGACAAAGGGAATTGTGTACGGGATTACTTGAATCCTCAACATCATGGTTCATTCGATGAGATCATCGTGGAACATGTGGGAGCCAACATGGGTATCCAGATCCCGCTATTGGTTATTGGCCGGAGAGCTGTCTCGGTCATGTCTGTGTGATTCCCGAACCCGTAGGGTCTACACACTTAAGGTTCGGTGACGCTAGGGTTGTAGAGATATTAGTATGTGGTAATCTGAAAGTTGTTCGGAGTCCCGGATGAGATCTCAGACGTCACGAGGAGTTCCGGAATGGTCCGGAGGTAAAGATTTGTATATAGGAAGTCCAGTTTCGGCCACCGAGAAAGTTTTGGGGGTCACCGGTATTGTACCGGGACCACCGAAAGGGTCACGGGGGTCCACCGGGTGGGGCCACCTATCCCGGAGGGCACCATGGGCTGAAGTGGGAAGGTAACCAGCCCCTGGTGGGCTGGTGCACCCCCCTTGGGCCTCCCCCTGCGCCTAGGGTTGGAAACCCTGGGGGTGGGGGGCGCCCCACCTGACTTGGGGGGAAAGTCCCCCCCTTTGCCCCCACCCCCCACCCTTGAGATTGGATCTCTAGGGGCTGGCACCCCCCCCCCCAGGGCCCCTATATAAACAGGGGAAGGGAGGGCTGCGCACCCAAGCCCCTGGCGCCTCCCTCTTCCCCGTAACACCTCTCCCTCTCGTTGAGCTTGGTGAAGCCCTGTCGAGATCCCCGCTACTTCCACCACCACGCCGTCGTGCTGCTGGATCTCCATCAACCTCTCCTTCCCCCTTGATGGATCAAGAAGGAGGAGACGTCTCTCCTAACCGTATGTGTGTTGAACGCGGAGGTGCCGCCTGTTCGGCGCTAGGATCATCGGTGATTTGGATCACGACGAGTACGACTCCATCAACCCCGTTCTCTTGAACGCTTCCGCTCATGATCTACAAGGTATGTAGATGCACTCCTCTCTTTCGTTGCTAGATGACTCCATAGATTGATCTTGGTGATGCGTAGAAATTTTTTATTTTCTGCAACGCTCCCCAACAGTGGCATCATGAGCTAGGTTTATGCGTAGTTTCTATGCACGAGTAGAACACAAGATTGTTGTGGGCGTCGATTTTGTCAATTTACTTGCCACTACTAGTCTTATCTTGTTTCGGCGGCATCGTGGGATGAAGCGGCCCGGACCGACCTTACACATACGCTTACATGAGACAGGTTCCACCGACTGACATGCACTAGTTGCATAAGGTGGCTAGCGGGTGTCTGTCTCTCCCACTTTAGCGGATCGGATTCGATGAAAAGGGTCCTTATGAAGGGTAAATAGAAATTGGCATATCACGTTGTGGTTTTGGCGTAGGTAAGAAACATTCTTGCTAGAAACCTATAGCAACCACGTAAAAACATGCAACAACAATTAGAGGAGGTCTAACTTGTTTTTGCAGCATATGCCTTGTGATGTGATATGGCCAAAAGGATGTGATGAATGAAATATATGTGATGTATGAGATTGATCATGTTCTTGTAATAGGAATCACGACTTGCATGTTGATGAGTATGACAACCGGCAGGAGCCATAGGAGTTGTCTTTATTTTTTGTATGACCTGCGTGTCATTGAATAACGCCATGTAATTACTTTACTTTATTGCTAAACATTAGCCATAGAAGTAGAAGTAATCATTAGCGTGACAACTTCATGAAGACACGATGATGGAGATCATGGTGTCATGCCGGTGACGATGATGATCATGGTGCCCCGAAGATGGAGATCAAAAGAAGCAAAATGATATTGGCCATATCATGTCACTATTTGATTGCATGTGATGTTTATCATGTTTTTGCATCTTATTTGCTTAGAACGACGGTAGTAAATAAGATGATCCCTCATAATAATTTCAAGAAAGTGTTCCCCCTAACTGTGTGCCGTTGTGAAAGTTCGTTGTTTCGAAGCACCACGTGATGATTGGGTGTGATAGATTCTAACGTTCACATACAACGGGTGTAAGCCAGATTTACATATGCAAAACACTTAGGTTGACTTGACGAGCCTAGCATGTACAGACATGGCCTCGGAACACAAGAGACCGAAAGGTTGAACATGAGTCGTATAGAAGATACGATCAACATGAAGATGTTCACCGATGATGACTAGTCCGTCTCACGTGATCATCGGACATGGCCTAGTTGACTCAGATCATGGATCACTTAGATGACTGAGGGATGTCTGTCTGAGTGGGAGTTCATTATATAATTTGATTAGATGAACTTAATTATCATGAACTTAGTCTAAAATCTTTGCAATATATGTCTTGTAGATCAAATGGCCCACGCTAATGTTACCCTCAACTTCAACGTGTTCCTAGAAAAAAGCAAGTTGAAATACGATGGCAGCAACTATACAGACTGGGTCCGGAACTTGAGGATCATCCTCATAACTGCCAAGAAAGCATATGTCCTAGATGCACTGCTAGGTGAAGCACCCATTTTCCCAGCAACTCAAGACGTTATGAACGCCTGGCAGTCACGTAGTGATGATTACTCCCTGGTTCAGTGTGGCATGCTTTACAGCTTAGAACCGGGGCTCCAAAAGCATTTTGAGCAGCACGGAGCATATGAGATGTTCCAAGAGCTGAAAATGGTTTTCCAAGCTCACGCCCGGGTCGAGAGATATGAAGTCTCCGACAAGTTCTATAGTTGTAAGATGGAGGAGAATGGTTCTGTCAGCGAGCACATACTCAAAATGTATGGGTTGCACAACCGCTTACCTCAACTGGGAGTTAATCTCCCGTATGACGCAGTGGTCGACAGAATCCTCCAGTCGCTCCCACCTAGCTACAAAAGCTTTGTGATGAACTTCAATATGCAGGGGATGGTGAAAACCATTCTTGAGGTATATTCAATGCTGAAATCAGCGGAGGTGGAGATCAAAAAGGAACATCAAGTGTTGATGGTCAATAAAACCACTAGTTTCAAGAAAGGCAAGGGTAAGAAGAACTTCAAGAAGGACGGCAAGGGAGTTGCCGCGCCCGGTAAGCCAGTTGCCGGGAAGAAGCCAAAGCATGGACCCAAACCTGAGACTGAGTGCTTTTATTGCAAGGGAAGCGGACACTGGAAGCGGAACTGCCCCAAGTACTTAGCGGACAAGAAGGCCGGCAACACCAAAGGTATATGTGATATACATGTAATTGATGTGTACCTTACCAGTACTCGTAGTAGCTCCTGGGTATTCGATACCGGTGCGGTTGCTCATATTTGTAACTCAAAACAGGAGCTGCGGAATAAGCGGAGACTAGCGAAGGACGAGGTGACGATGCGCGTCGGGAATGGTTCCAAGGTCGATGTGATCGCCGTCAGCACGCTACCTCTACATTTACCTATGGGATTAGTTTTAAACCTCAATAATTGTTATTTAGTGCCAGCTTTGAGCATGAACATTGTATCTGGATCTCGTTTAATACGAGATGGCTACTCATTTAAATCCGAGAATAATGGTTGTTCTATTTATAGGAGAGATATGTTTTATGGTCATGCCCCGCTGGTCAATGGTTTATTCTTAATGAATCTCGAATGTGATGTTACACATATTCATAGTGTGAATACCAAAAGATGTAAGGTTGATAACGATAGTCCCACATACTTGTGGCACTGCCGCCTTGGTCACATTGGTGTCAAACGCATGAATAAGCTCCATGCTGATGGACTTTTGGAGTCTCTTGATTATGAATCATTTGACACCTGCGAACCATGCCTCATGGGCAAAATGACCAAGACTCCGTTCTCCGGAACAATGGAGCGAGCAACCAACTTATTGGAAATCATACATACTGATGTGTGCGGTCCAATGAGCGTTGAGGCTCGTGGAGGCTATCGTTATGTTCTCACTCTCACTGACGACTTAAGTAGATATGGGTATGTCTACCTGATGAAACACAAGTCTGAGACCTTTGAAAAGTTCAAGGAATTTCAGAGTGAGGTAGAGAATCAACATGACCGAAAGATAAAGTTCTTACGATCAGATCGTGCGGGAGAATATTTAAGTCATGAATTTGGTACGCACTTAAGGAAATGTGGAATCGTTTCACAACTTACGCCGCCTGGAACACCTCAGCGTAACGGTGTGTCCGAACATCGTAATCGCACTCTATTGGATATGGTGCGATCTATGATGTCACTCATCGATTTACCACTATCTTTTTGGGGGTACGCTCTAGAGACAGCTACATTCACTTTAAATAGGGCACCGTATAAATCCGTTGAGACGACACCGTATGAATTATGGTTTGGGAAGAAACCTAAGTTGTCGTTTCTAAAAGTTTGGGGATGCGATGCTTATGTCAAGAAACTTCAACCTGAAAAGCTCAAAACCAAGTCGGAAAAATGCGTCTTCATAGGACACCCTAAGGAAAACATTGGGTATACCTTCTACCTTAGATCCGAAGGCAAGATCTTTGTTGCCAAGAACGGGTCCTTTCTGGAGAAAGAGTTTCTCTCGAAAGAAATAAGTGGGAGGAAAGTAGAACTCGATGAAGTACTGCCTCTTGAACTAGAAAGTAGCGCAGCTCAGGAAGATGTTCCTGTGGTGCCTGCACCAACTAGAGAGGAAGTTAATGATGATTATCAAGGTACTTCGGATCAAGTTGCTACTGAACTTCGAAGGTCCACAAGGACACGTTCCACACCAGAATGGTATGGCAACCATGTCCTGCAAATCATGTTGTTAGACAACGGTGAACCTCCGAAGTATGAAGAAGCGATGGTGGGCCCAGATTCCAACAAATGGCTTGAAGCCATGCAATCCGAGATAGGATCCATGTATGAAAACAAAGTATGGACTTTGACAGACTTGCCTGATGATCAGCGAGCGATAGAAAATAAATGGATGTTTAAGAAGAAGACGGACGCGGATGGTAATGTTACCATCTATAAGGCTTGACTTGTCGCTAAGGGTTATCGACAAGTTCAAGGGGTTGACTATGATGAGACTTTCTCTCCCATGGCGAAGCTGAAGTCCGTCCGAATCATGTTAGAAATTGCCGCATACTATGATTATGAGATATGGCAAATGGATGTCAAAACGGCATTCCTTAACGGCTTTCTTAAGGAAGAATTATATATGATGTAGCCGGAAGGTTTTGTCAATCCTAAGAATGCTAACAAGGTATGCAAGCTCCAGCGCTCCATCTATGGGCTGGTGCAAGCATCTCGGAGTTGGAACATTCGCTTTGATTAAATGATCAAAGCGTTTGGGTTTATGCAGACTTATGGAGAAGCCTGCGTTTACAAGAAAGTGAGTGGGAGCTCTGTAGCATTTCTCATATTATATGTAGATGACATAGTTTTGATGGGAAATGATATAGAACTTTCGGAGAGCATTAAGGCCTACTTGAATAAGTGTTTTTCAATGAAGGACCTTGGAGAAGTTGCTTACATATTAGGCATCAAGATCTATAGAGATAGATCGAGACGCCTCATAGGTCTTTCACAAAGCACATACCTTGATAAGATATTGAAGAAGTTCTTGCTTGTGTTGCAAGGTGTGAAATTGAGCTCAGCTCAATGCCTGACCATGGCAGAAGATAGAGAAAAGATGAGTGTCATCCCCTATGCCTCGGCTATAGGGTCTATTATGTATGCCATGTTGTGTACCAGACCTGATGTAAACCTTGCCGTAAGTTTGGTAGGAAGGTACCAAAGTAATCCCTGCATGGAACACTGGACGGCGGTCAAGAATATCCTAAAGTACCTGAAAAGGACTAAGGATATGTTTCTCGTTTATGGAGGTGACGAAGAGCTCGTCGTAAAGGGTTACGTCGACGCTAGCTTCAACACGGATCTGGATGACTCTAAGTCACAAACCGGATACGTGTATATTTTGAATGGTGGGGCAGTAAGCTGGTGCAGTTGCAAGCAAAGCGCGTGGCGGGATCTACATGTGAAGCGGAGTACATGGCAGCCTCAGAGGCAGCACATGAAGCAATCTGGATGAAGGAGTTCATTACCGACCTAGGAGTTACTCCCAATGCGTCGGGGCCGATGACTCTCTTCTGTGACAACACTGGAGCCATTGCCCTTGCCAAGGAGCCCAGGTTTCACAAGAAGACCAGGCACATCAAGCGTCGCTTCAACTCCATTTGTGAAAATGTTCAAGATGGAGACATAGATATTTGTAAAGTGCACACAGATCTGAATGTCGCAGATCCGTTGACTAAACCTCTTCCGCGAGCAAAACATGATCAACACCAGAACTCTATGGGTGTTCGATTCATCACAATGTAACTACATTATTAACTCTAGTGCAAGTGGGAGACTGTTGGAAATATGCCCTAGAGGCAATAATAAAATGGTTATTATTATATTTCCTTGTTTAAGATAATTGTCTATTGTTCATGCTATAATTGTGTTATCCGGAAATTGTAATACATGTGTGAATACATAGACCACAACATGTCCCTAGTGAGCCTCTAGTTGACTAGCTCGTTTATCAATGGATTGTTACGGTTTCCTAACCATGGACATTGGATGTCATTGATAATGGGATCACATCATTGGGAGAATGATGTGATGGACAAGACCCAATCCAGAGCATAACACAAGATCGTGTAGTTCGTTTGCTAGAGCTTTTCTAATGCCAAGTATCATTTCCTTAGACCATGAGATCGTGTAACTCCCGGATACCGTAAGAGTGCTTTGGGTGTACCAAACATCACAATGTAACTAGGTGGCTATAAAGGTATACTACAGGTACCTCCGAAAGTGTCTGTTGGGTTGACACGAATCGAGACTAGGATTTGTCACTCCGTATGACAGAGAGGTATCTCTGGGCCCACTCAGTAATGCATCATCATAATGAGCTCAATGTGACCAAGTGGTTGGTCACGGGATCATGCATTACGGTACGAGTAAAGTGACTTGCCGGTAACGAGATTGAACGAGGTATTGGGATATCGATGATCGAATCTCGGGCAAGTAACGTACCGATTGACAAAGGGAATTGTGTACGGGATTACTTGAATCCTCGAGATCGTGGTTCATTCGATGAGATCATCGTGGAACATTTGGGAGCCAACATGGGTATCCAGATCCCGCTGTTGGTTATTGGCCGGAGAGCTGTCTCGGTCATGTCTGCGTGATTCCCGAACCTGTAGGGTCTACACACTTAAGGATCGGTGACGCTAGGGTTGTAGAGATATTAGTATGTGTTAATCCGAAAGTTGTTCGGAGTCCCGGATGAGATCCCGGACATCATGAGGAGTTCCGAAATGGTCCGGAGGTAAAGATTTGTATATAGGAAGTCCAGTTTCGGCCACCGGGAAAGTTTCGGGGGTCACCGGTATTGTACTGGGACCACCGGAAGGGTCCCAGGGGTCCACCTGGTGGGGCCACCTATCCCGGAGGGCCCCATGGGCTGAAGTGGGAAGGGAACCAGCCCCTGGTGGGCTGGTGCGCCCCCCTTGGGCCTCCCCCTACGCCTAGGGTTGGAAACCCTGGGGTGGGGGGCGCCCCACCTGACTTGGGGGGCAAGTCCCCCCCCTTTGGCCGTCCCCCCCCTTGAGATTGGATCTCTAGGGGCCGGCGCCCCCCCCCCCCAAGGCCCCTATATAAATAGGGGGGAGGGAGGGCTGCGCACCCAAGCCCCTGGCGCCTCCCTCTTCCCCGTAACACCTCTCCCTCTCACTGAGCTTGGCGAAGCCCTGCCGAGATCCCCGCTACTTCCACCACCACGTCGTCATGCTGCTGGATTTCCATCAACCTCTCCTGCCCCATTGCTAGATCAAGAAGGAGGAGACGTCTCTCCCAACCGTACGTGTGTTGAACACGGAGGTGCCGTCCATTCGGCGCTAGGATCATCGGTGATTTGGATCACGACGAGTACGACTCCATCAACCCCGTTCTCTTGAACGCTTCCGCTCGCGATCTACAAGGGTATGTAGATGCACTCCTCTCTCTGGTTGCTAGATGACTCCATAGATTGATCTTGGTGATGCGTAGAAATTTTTTATTTTCTGCAACGTTCCCCAACACATACGGGCGGGGTCTCGAACGCCTACTCGCGCATACGTATGGCAAGGGCTCGTGTACATGGCTGGGTCGGAACGGAGAAACATCGTCGTCTTCGTGTTCATGGGGAGGCAACGGAATGCGTCGTGTTCATGGGGACGCAACGGAATGTGCCGTGTTCATCGGGAGGCAACGGTACGCGTGGGAGCCAACTAGCTGGGTCAGAACGGAATGCGTTGTCGTGTTCATCGGGAGGGCTTGGACGGAACAGGCGATGGAAACGAGGCCTGGCGTACCGCGAAACAGAGGAAACGGACCTCCTACGTTCGGAACGGGGTCCTATTGATCGGGAGGGGTGTGGCGTACCGCAAAATGGAGGAAACGGACCTCCTACGGTCGAAACGGGGGTCCTATTGATCGGGAGGGGTGTGGCATACCGCAAAACGGACCAAACAGACCTCCTACGGTCGAAATGGGGGTCCTGTTGGTCGGGAGGGGTGTGGCGTACCGCAAAACGGACGAAACGGACTTGTGTTGGAGCGCTACTATCGAAATGGGGGTCCTGTTCATCGGGAGGGGTGTGGCGTACCGCAAAACGGGACTCCACGGGATACTGCTCATCTCCATCGTCGACCTCCTCCAGCCTCCACGGGCTACCGTCGACCTCCTCCAGCCTCCACGCTCCACGGGCTCCTGTTCATCCAGCCTCCACCATGCGCTACTCCATCGGCTACTATTCAACTACCCCTCCATCGTGTGCTGTTCATCCAGCCCTCCACCGTCTATTGTTCATCCAGCCCTCCACACCACGGGGTCCTGTTCAACCATCCCTCCACGGGCACCCCTCCACCGTCTACTGTTCAATCAGCCCTCCACACCACGGGG
>NC_057804.1:606111734-606146610 GCF_018294505.1 Triticum aestivum
AGTAGCGAAGGAATCGCTCGATCAGGTTCAGTTAACAGCCATCGATCGATCGCTCGGGTTCAGTAAAGCGTAGCCTGTAGTGCAATCGCTCGGGTTCAGTTAGAGGCCAACGCCTCGCTCGGGTTCAGTTAGAGACAACGCCTCGCACACACGCGCGTACATGTACGAGAGAAACGCGCATCGCCCGGCCCCCGACCTCCCACCATAACCGGCAACTCCCCAAAATTTTCCTCCCCCTCGCTTCTACCATAGTTTTTTCTGTCATGGAAGGCCCAAAGAATGTCATGCAGCTGCGTCTCCAGCCCTCCCAGGACGAAAAGCCCATTTTCTGTCATGATTTTTTGTCATAGAAGTAGGAGCCCACCACATCTATGATGATACCGGGTTTTGTCACAATTATCGTCATAGAAGTGTCATATGTATGACAGGAAAAAAATTCGTTCGGCCCAAAATGTCATGGATGTGTCTTTTTTTGTAGTGAGAGTAGAGGGGGAGAAACATCATAAGATCCAACTATAATAGCAAAGCTCGCGATACATCAAGATCGTACCACCTCAAGAACACGAGAGAGAGAGAGAGAGAGAGAGAGATCAACACATAGATACTGGTACATACCCTTAGCCCCGAGGGTGAACTACACCCTCCTCGTCATGGAGAGAGCCGGGATGATGAAGATGGCCGCCGGTGAGGGACCCCCCCCCTCCGGCAGGGTGCTGGAACAGGGTCCCAATTGGTTTTTGGTGGCTACAGAGACTTACGGCGGCGGAACTCCCGATCTATTGTGTTCCTCGATGTTTTTAGGGTATATGGATATATATACGCGAAATAAGTCGGTGAGGGGAGCCACGAGGGTGGGGGGCATGCCCAAGGGGTAGGGTGCGCCTCCCTGCCTCGTGGCTTCCTTGTTGCTTCCCTGATGTGTAATCCAAGTCTCCTGGATTGCTTCCGTTCCAAAAATAATTCTCCCGAAGGTTTCATTCCGTTTTGACTCCATTTGATATTCCTTTTCTTCGAAACACTGAAATAGGCAAAAAAACAGCAATTTGGGATGGGCCTCTAGTTAGTAGGTTAGTCCCAAAAATGATATAAAAGTGTAAAGTAAAGCCCATAAACATCCAAAGCGGGTAATATAATAGCATGGAACAATCAAAAATTATAGATACATTGGAGACGTATCAAGCACCCGCAAGCTTAATTCCTGCTCGTCCTCGAGTAGGTAAATGATAAAAACAGAATTTTTGATGTGGAATGCTACCTAGCATATTTCTCAATGTAATTTTCTTTATTTTGGCATGAATGTTCAAATCCAAATGATTCAAGATAAAAGTTCATATTAACATAAAAATAGTAATACTTCAAGCATACTAACAAGTAAACATGTCTTATCAAAATAGCATAGCCAAAGAAAGCTTATCCCTACAAAATCATATAGTTAGGCTATGCTTCATTTTCATCACACAAAATACTCCCATCATGCACAACCCCGGTTTCAGCCAAGCAATTGGTTCATACTTTTTAACGCGCTTCAGCTTTTTCAACTCTCACGCAATACACGAGTGCAAGCCATGGATATAGCACTATATGTGGAATAGGATGGTGGTTGTGAAGAAGACAAAAAGGGAGAAGATAGTCTCACATCAACTAGGCGTATCAACGGGCTATGGAGATGCCCATTGATAGATATCAATGTGAGTGAGTAGGGATTGACATGCAATGGATGCACTAGAGCTATAAATGTATGAAAGCTCAACAAAAGAAACTAAGTGGATGTGTATCCAACTTGCTTGCTCACGAAGACCTAGGGCATTTTGAGGAAGCCCATCATTGGAATATACAAGCCAAGTTCTATAATGAAAAATCCCCACTAGTATATGAAAGTGACAACATAGGAGACTCTCTATCATGAAGATCATGGTGCTACTTTGAAGCACAAGTGTGGAAAAAGGATAGTAACGTTGTCCCTTCTCTCTTTTCTCTCATTTTTTTAATTTTGGTGGGCTTCTTCGGCCTCTCTTTTTCAATTGGGCTTCTTTGGCCTCTTTTTTTTATTTAGGCTTCTTTGGCCTCTTTTATTTTTATAAAGTCCGGAGTCTCATCCCGACTTGTGGGGAATCATAGTCTCCATCGTCCTTTCCTCACTTGGGACAATGCTCTAATAATGAAGATCATCACACTTTTATTGATTTACAACTCAAGAATTACAACTCAATACTTAGAACAAAATATGACTCTATGTGAATGCCTCCGGCGGTGTACCGGGATATGCAATTAATCAAGAGTGACATGTATGAAAGAATTATGATGGTGGCCTTGCCACAAATACGATGTCAACTACATGATCATGCAAAAGCAATATGACAATGATGGAATGTGTCATAATAAACGGAATGGTGGAAAGTTTCATGGCAATATATCTCGGAATGGCTATGGAAATGCCATAATAGGTAGGTATGGTGGCTGTTTTGAGGAAGGTAAATGGTGGGTGTATAATACCGGCGAAAGATGCGCGACATAAGCGAGGCTAGCAATGATGGAAGGGTGAGAGTGCGTATAATCCATGGACTCACATTAGTCATAAAGAACTCATATACTTATTGCAAAAGTTTATTAGCCCTCGAAGCAAAGTACTACTACGCATGCTCCTAGGGGAAGGGTTGGTAGGAGTTAACCATCGTGCGATCCCGACCTCCACACATAAGGAAGGCAATCAAAAGAGCACCCCATGCAACAAATTTGTTGCACAACTTTTACCATACGTGCATGCTACGGGACTTGCCAACTTTAACACAAGTATTTCTCAGTTTCATAATTATCCAACTAGCATGACTCTAACATTACCATCTTTATATCTTGAAACAATTATCAAGTGTCAAATTGATCATAGCATCCAATGCACTTTCTATGACAGTTTTTATTATACCCAACTTGGATGCCCATCATTCTAGGACCAATTTTATAACCATAGCAAATACCATGCTGTTCTAAAAGACTCTCAAAATAATTTAAGTGAAGCATGAGAGTTCATCTATTTCTTCAAAATAAAACTACCGCCGTGCTCTAAAAAGATATAAGTGAAGCACTAGAGCAAACGACAAACTACTCCGAAAGATATAACTGAAGATCGATGAGTAGTTGAATAATTATGCAACTATGTGAAGACTCTCTAACATTTAAGAATTTCAGATCTTGGTATTTTATTCAAACAGCAAGCAAAACAAAACAAAATGACAATTCAAGGATAGCATACATCATGTGAAGAAGCAAAAACTTAGGTTCAACCGATACTAACCGATAATTGTTGAAGAAGAAAGGTGGGATGCCTACCGGGGCATCCCCAAGCTTGGATGCTTGAGACTTCTTGAAATATTATCTTGGGGTGCCTTGGGCATCCCCAAGCTTGAGCTTTTGTGTCTCCTTAATTCCTTTTATATCTCGGTTTCCTAAATCTCAAAAACTTCATCCACACAAAACTCAACAAGAACTCGTGAGATAAGTTGGTATAAACCAATGCAAAAACTTTATCATTCTCTACTGTAGCAAATCACTAAAATTATTATTCAACATTGCATACTAAATGCCTCTGCATATTTAATACTCCTATCCTCAAATAGATCATTAAACAAGCAAACATATGCAAATAATGCACACATAACAGCAATCTGCCAAAACAGTATAGTCTATAAAGAATTCAAGATTCATCATACTTCCCTAACTACAAAAATTATGAGAAAAATACTACACTGTAGAAAATTTATCAGAGCTTATTTGCAAAAAGTTTCAACAATTTATCATATTCTGACTTTCTAGGTAATTTTTGCAACACCGATATACTTTCTATTTTCAAACAACAACAAGCATACTTGAAAAATAAGCATGGTAAAGGCTATCCTTGACATTTTTATTGAAAATATAGATGCTAAACATTATTCTAAATAACATCAAGCAAATACTAACAAAATAAAATGACGCTCCAAGCAAAACACATATCATGTGGTGAATAAAAATATAGCTCCAAGTAAAGTTACCGATGAACGAAGACGAAAGAGGGGATGCCATCCGGGGCATCCCCAAGTTTAGGCTCTTGGTTGTCCTTGAATATTACCTTGGGGTGCCTTGGGCATCCCCAAGCTTAGTCTCTTGCCACTCCTTATTCCATAGTCCATCGAATCTTTACCCAAAACTTGAAAACTTCACAACACAAAACTTAACAGAAAACTTGTAAGCTCTGTTAGTATAAGAAAATAAGTCACCACTTAGGTACTGTTATGAACTCATTTTAAATTCATATTTGTGTAATATCTACTGTATTCCAACTTCTCTATGGTTCATACCCTCTGATACTACTCATAGATTCATCAAAATAAGCAAACAACACAATGAAAACAGACTCTGTCAAAAACAGAATAGTCTGTAGTAATCTGTATCAAACGTATACTTCTGGAAGTCCAAAACTCCTACCAAATTAGGAAAACTTGAGCCATTTGTGTAACAATCCATAGAAATAAGAATAAGATCAAAATCACGTTTCTTTGAATTATCAAAACTAATTTACTTGCCGCAGAAGTTTCTGATTTTCAGCAGGATCAACACAACTATCACCGTAAGCTATCCTAAAGGTCTTACTTGGCACTTTATTGAAAGATAAACTATAAAACATGATTACTACAGTAGAATAATCATGTGGACACACAAAAACAGTAAGGGTAAATATTGGGTTGTCTCCCAACAAGCGCTTTTCTTTAATGCCTTTCTAGCTAGGCATGATGATGACAATGATGCTCACATAAAAGATAAGTATTGAAACATAACGGGAGCATCATGAAGTATATGACTAGCACATTTAAGCCTAACCCACTTCCTCTGCATAGGGATTTTGTGAGCAAACAACTTATGGGAACAAGAATCAACTAGCATAGGAAGGTAAACAAGCATAGCTTCAAGATTTTCAACACATAGAGAGGAAACTTGATATTATTGCAATTCCTACAAGCATATGTTCCTCCCTCATAATAATTTTCAGTAGCATCATGAATGAATTCAACAATATAACCAGCACATAAAGCATTCTTTTCATTATCTACTTGCATAGAAATTTTACTACTCTCCACATAAGCAAGTTTATTCTTTACGGCATACATATCATCACAATAATCATCATAAATAGGAGGCATGCTTTCATCATAATAAATTTTCTCATTAAAACTTGGGGCACAAAAAATATCATATTCATCAAACATAGCTCCCCCAAGCTTGTGGCTTTGCATATCATTAGCATCATGCATATTCAAGGAATTCATACTAACAACATTGCAATCATGCTCATCATACAAAGATCTAGTACCAAACATTTTATAGACTTCTTCTTCTAGCACTTGAGCAAAATTTTCCTTTCCATCATTCTCACGAAAGATATTAAAAAGATGAAGCGTATGAGGCAAACTCAATTCGATTTTTTTTGTAATTTTCTTTTATAGACTAAACTAATGATAAAACAAGAAACTAAAAGATTCAATTGCAAGATCTAAAGATATACCTTCAAGCACTCACCTCCCTGGCAACAGCGCCAGAAAAGAGCTTAGTTGATGGGGTGTTAGTGCCGCTTACCTCGCCTCCCCGGCAATGGCGCCAGAAAAGATCTTGATGTCTACTACACAACCTTCTTCTTGTAGACGTTGTTGGGCCTCCAAGTGCAGAGGTTTATAGGACAGTAGCAAATTTCCCTCAAGTGGATGACCAAAGGTTTATCAATCCGTGGGAGGCGTAGGATGAAGATGGTCCCTCTAAAACAACCCTGCAACCAAATAACAAAGAGTCTCTTGTGTCCCCAACACACCCAATACAATGGTAAATTGTATAGGTGCCCTAGTTCGGCGAAGAGATGGTGATACAAGCGTAATATGGATGGTAGATATAGGTTTTTGTAATCTGAAAATATAAAAACAGCAAGGTAGCAAGCGATAAAAGTGAGCGAAAACGGTATTGCAATGCTAGGAAACAAGGCCTATGGTTCATACTTTCACTAGTGCAAGTTCTCTCAACAATAACAACATAACTGGATCATATAACTATCCCTCAACATGCAACAAAGAGTCACTCCAAAGTCACTAATAGCAGAGAACAAACGAAGAGATTGTTGTAGGTACGAAACCACCTAAAAGTTATCCTTTCTGATCGATCTATTCAAGAGTCTGTAGTAAAATAACACGAAGCTATTCTTTCTGTTCGATCTATCATAGAGTTCGTACTAGAATAACACCTTAAGACACAAATCAACCAAAACCCTAATGTCACCTAGATACTCCAATGTCACCTCAAGTATTCGTGGGCATGATTATACGATATGCATCACACAATCTCAGGATCATCTATTCAACCAACACAAAGTACTTCAAAGAGTGACCCAAAGTTTCTACCGGAGAGTCAAGACGAAAACGTGTGCCAACCCCTATGCATATATTCCAAAGGTCACGGAACCCGCAAGTTGATCACCAAAACATACATCAAGTAGATCATGTGAATATCCCATTGTCACCACAGATAAGCACGGTAAGACAGACATCAAGTGTTCTCAAATCCTTAAAGACTCAATCTGACAAGACAACTTTAAGGGGAAAACTCAATTCATCACAAGAGAGTAGAGGGGGAGAAGCATCATAATATCCAACTATAATAGCAAAGCTCGCGATACATCAAGATCGTATCACCTCAAGAACATGAGAGAGAGAGAGAGAGAGATCAAACACATAGCTACAGGTACACACCCTCAACCCTGAGGGTGAACTACTCCCTCCTCATCATGGAGAGCGCCGGGATGATGAAGATGGCCACCGATGAGGGATCCCCCCTCCGGCAGGGTGCCGGAACAGGGTCCCGATTGGTTTTTGGTGGCTATAGAGGCTTGCGGTGGCGAAACTCCCGATCTATTGTATTCCTTGATGTTTTTTAGGGTATATGGATATATATATATACACATATATAGGCGAAAGAAGTCGGTCAGGGGAGCCACGAGGGTGGGGGGCACGCCCAGGGGGTAGCGCGCGCCTGGCTTCCTCGTTGCTTCCC
This sequence comes from Triticum aestivum, assembly GCF_018294505.1. Classification (NCBI taxonomy): domain Eukaryota; kingdom Viridiplantae; phylum Streptophyta; class Magnoliopsida; order Poales; family Poaceae; genus Triticum; species Triticum aestivum. Next base: position 606,118,797 of record NC_057804.1, read on the forward strand.
TGACGTCTACTCCAAGTCTCCTGGATTGCTTCCATTCCAAAAATAACTCTCTTGAAGGTTTCATTCCATTTGGACTCCGTTTGATATTCCTTTTCTTCAAAACACTGAAATAGGCAAAAAACAACAATTTGGGTTGGGCCTCCGGTTAGTAGGTTAGTCCCAAAAATGATAGAAAAGTGTAAAGTAAAGCCCATAAACATCCAAAACAGGTAATATAATAGCATGGAACAATAAAAAAATTATAGATACGTTGGAGACGTATCAGTCCACATTTCATTCATGGTGCTTTCCGTGAAGTCCTATCTAAATATGATGTAAACCATAGAGTAGTTGAAGGAAATATGCCCTAGAGGCAATAATAAAGTTGTTATTTGTATTTCCTTATATCATGATAAATGTTTATTATTCATGCTAGAATTGTATTTAACCGGAAACTTAGTACATGTGTGAATACATAGACAAAACATAGTGTCCCTAGTATGCATCTACTTGACTAGCTCATTGATAAAAGATGGGTATGTTTCCTAACCATAGACATGTGTTGTCATTTGATAAACAGGATCACATCATTAGGAGAATGATGTGATGGACAAGACCCATCCGTTAGCTTAGCATTATGACTGTTACAGTTTCATTGCTATTGCTTTCTTCATGACTTATACATGTTCCTCTGACTATGAGATTATGCAACTCCTGAATACCGAAGGAACACCTTATGTGCTATCAAACATCACAAGATATTCCTATTGAGTTTTGTGTTGTGAAGTTTTCAAGTTTTGGGTAAATATTTGATGGACTATGAAATAAGGAGTGGCAAGATCCTAAGCTTGGGGATGCCCATGGTGTTGGGGAACGTAGCAGAAATTCAAAATTTTCCTACGAGTCACCAAGATATATCTATGGAGAAACTAGCAACGAGAGAGAGGGGAGTGCATATACATACCCTTGTAGATCGCTAAGCGGAAGCGTTCAAGAGAACGGGGTTGAAGGAGTCGTACTCATCGTGATCCAAATCACCGGAGATCCTAGTGCCGAACTGACGGCACCTCCGCGTTCAACACACGTACAGCCCGGGGACGTCTCCTCCTTCTTGATCCAGCAAGGGGAGAGGAGAAGTTGAGGGAGAGCTCCGGTAGCACGACGGCGTGGTGGTAGAGCTTGCAGTTCTCCGGCAGGGCTTCGCCAAGCACTACTACGGAGGAGGAGGTGTTGGGGAGGGAGAGGGTTGCGCCAGGGGAAGGGTGAAGCTCCCATGCGCCTCCCCACTATATATAGGGGTGGAGGGGGCTGGTTTCTTGCCCTCCAAGTCCATTGGGGCGTTGGCAAAGGTGGGAGGAAAGAAATCCCATCATTTCCTTCCCCACCGATTGTTATCCCCCCTTTTTAGGGATCTTGATCTTATCCCTTCGGGATATGATCTTATTCCTTCTAAGGGGGGATCTTGGTGCGTCTTGACCAAGGGTGTGGGGCCTTTCCCCCACTACCCACGTTCATGTGGGTCCCCCCATGCTGGTGGGCCCCACTCCGGAACCTTCTAGAACCTTCCCGGTACAATACCGAAATATCTTGAACATTTTCCGGTGGCCAAAATAGGACTTCCCATATATACATCTTTACCTCCGGACCATTCCGGAACTCCTCGTGATGTCTGGGATCTCATCCGGGACTCCGAACAACATTCGGTAACTGCACACCAATTCCCATAACAACTCTAGCGTCACCGAACCTTAAGTGTGTAGACCCTACGGGTTCGGGAATCATGCAGACATGACAGAGACAGCTCTCTGGCCAATAACCAACAGCGGGATCTGGATACCCATGTTGGCTCCCACATGTTCCACGATGATCTCATTGGATGAACCACGATGTCAAGGATTCAAGCAACCCCATATACAATTCCCTTTGTCTAGCGATATTGTACTTGCCTGAGATTCAATCGTTGGTATGCCGATACCTTGTTCAATCTCGTTACCGGCAAGTCTCTTTACTCGTTCCGTAACACATCATCCCGTGATCAACCCCTTGGTCACATTGTGCACATTATGATGATGTCCTACCGAGTGGGCCCAGAGATACCTTTTCCGTCAACCAGAGTGACAAATCCCAGTCTCGATTCGTGCCAACCCAACAGACACTTTCGGAGATACCTGTAGTGCACCTTTATAGCCACCCAGTTACATTGTGACGTTTGGTACACCCAAAGCATTCCTACGGTATCCGGGAGTTGCACAATCTCATGGTCTAAGGAAATGATACTTGACATTAGAAAAGCTTTAGCATACGAACTATACGATCTTTGTGCTAGGCTTAGGATTGGGTCTTGTCCATCACATCATTCTCCTAATGATGTGATCCAGTTATCAATGACATCCAATGTCCATGGTCAGGAAACTGTAACCATCTATTGATCAACGAGCTAGTCATCTAGAGGCTTACTAGGGACTTGGTGTTGTCTATGTACCCACACAAGTATCTGAGTTTCCTATCAATACAATTATAGCATGGATAATAAACGATTATCATGAACAAGGAAATATAATAATAATAACTAATTTATTATTGCCTCTAGGGCATATTTCCAACAGTCTCCCAATTGCACTAGAGTCAATAATCTAGTTCACATTGCCATGTGATTAACATTGACAGATCACATCACCATGTGACCAACATCCAAAGAGTTTACTAGTGTTACTAAACTAGTTCACATCACCATGTGATTAAGACTCAATGAGTTCTGGGGTTTGATCATGTTTTGCTTATGAGAGAGGTTTTAGTCAACGGGTCTGCAACATTCAGATCCGTATGTATTTCGCAATTCTCTATGTCATACTGTAAATGCTGCTTCCACGCTCCACTTGGAGCTATTCCAAATGGTTGCTCCACTATACGTATCCGGTTTGCTACTCAGAGTCATTCGTACATGTGTTAAAGCTTGCATCGACGTAACCCTTTACGCCGAACTCTTTATCACCTCCATAATCGAGAAACATGTCCTTTATTTACTCCAAGGACAATTTTGACCGCTGTCCAATGATCCATTCCTGGATCATTCTTGTACCCCTTGACTGACTCATGGCAAGGCACACTTCCGGTGCGGTACATAGCATAGCATACTATAGAGCCTACGTCTGAAGCATAGGGGACGACCTTCGTCCTTTCTCTCTCTTCTGCCGTGGTCGAGCTTTAACTCTTAACTTCATACCTTACAATTCTGGCAAGAACTCCTTCTTTGAATGATCCATCTTGAACACCTTCAAGATCATGTCAAGGTATGTGCTCATTTGAAAGTACCATTTAGTGTTTTTGATCTATCCTCATAGATCTTGATGCTCAATGTTCAAGTAGCTTAATCCAGGTTTTCTATTGAAAAACACCTTTCAAACAACCCTATATGCTTTCCAAAAATTCTACATCATTTCTGATCAACATTATGTCAACAACATATACTTATCAGAAATTCTATAGTGCTCCCACTCACTTCTTTAGAAATACAAATTTCTCATAAACTTTGTATAAACCCAAAATCTTTGATCATCTTATCAAAGTGTATATTCCAACTCCGAGATGCTTACTCCAGTCCTTAGAAGGATTGTTGGAGCTTTGCATATTTGTTAGCGTTCTTCAGGATTGACAAAACCCTCTGGTTGTATCACATACAACCTTTCCTCAAGGATATCGTCGAGGAAACAATGTTTTGACATCCTATCTGCAAGATTTCATAAAACATGCAGTAATTGCTAATATAATTCCAACAGACTCTTAGCATCGCTATGAGTGAGAAAGTCTCATCGTAGTCAACTCCTTGAACTTGTCGGAAAACAACTTAACGACAAGCCGAGCTTTCTTAATGGTGATACTTACCATCATCGTCTGTCTTCCTTTTAAAATCCATCTGTACCCAACGGCCTTACGACCATCAAGTATTTCTTCCAAAGTCATGGATCCTTTCTCGTATTTTATGGCCTCGAGCCATTCGTCGGAATCCGGGCCCACCATCGCTTCTTCATAGCTCGTAGGTTCATTGTTGTCTAGCAACATGACCTCTAAGAAAGGATTGCGTACCACTCTGAAGTAGTACGCGTCCTTGTCGACCTACGAGGTTCGGTAGTGACTTGATCCAAAGCATCATGATCACTATCATCAGCTTCCACTTCAATTGGTGTAGGTGCCTGTCGGTGTCAAAACCGGCGGATCTCGGGTAGGGGGTCCCGAACTGTGCGTCTAGGCAGATGGTAACAGGAGACAAGGGACACAATGTTTTACCCAGGTTCGGGCCCTCTTGATGGAGGTAAAACCCTATGTCCTGCTTGATTAATATTGATGATGTGTGTTACAAGAGTGGATCTACCACGAGATCAAGGAGGCTAAACCCTAGAAGCTAGCCTATGGTATGATTGTTGTTTGTCCTATGGACTAAAGTCATCCGGTTTATATAGACACCGGAGAGGGCTAGGGTTACACAGAGTTGGTTACAATGGTAGGAAATCTACATATCCATATCACCAAGCTTGCCTTCCACGCCAAGGAAAGTCCCATCCGGACACGGGACGAAGTCTTCAATCTTGTATCTTCATAGTCTTGGAGTCTGGCCGATGATGATAGTTCGGCTATCCGGACACCCCCTAGTCCGGAACTCCCTCAGTAGCCCCTGAACCAGGCTTCAATGACGACGAGTCCGGCGCGCATGTTGTCTTCGGCATTGCAAGGCGGGTTCTTCCTCCAAATAATTTATAGAAGATTGTGAACACCAGGATAGTGTCCGGCTCTGCAGAATAAATTCCACATACCACCGTAGAGAGAATAATATTACACAAGTTCAATCTGCTGACGTATTTTGTGGCGTGACGTCACACCATTACCAAGCATTACAAAGGTCATAGTCCGGCTATCCGGACACCCCCTAATTCAGGACTCCCTTAGTAGCCCCTGAACCAGGCTTCAATGACGGCGAGTCCGGCGCGCAAGTTGTCTTCAGCATTGCAAGGCGGGTTCCTCCTCCAAATACTTCATAGAAGATGTTGAACACAAGGATAGTGTCCGGCTCTGCAAAATAAGTTCCACATACCACCGTAGAGAGAATAATATCCATACAAATCTAATCTGCTGATGTATTCCGCAGTGTGACATCATGCCACGGCCAAACCTTTATTCGAATCGTTTTACTGTCCCACCTCAGCGTGTTTAGCGAGGCAGTTTCCTTGGCACGTCTTGTCGAAGCAGAGATTGTGTTCCCCTTATTCTGGGATTCTCATCAATACGGACGTGGGTAACCCAACCGCGCCCGTTGCCACGCCCCCTCCATCGAAGGCGTGTTCCAAACGGTCCCGCGGACGGCTCTTGGTATTCTCCCTCTTTATAATGAGACCAAGGCCCGTTCTTTTTCTTCAATCCTCTATCGAATCCGCCCCTCGCCCGAGTTCCAGCACCCAGGGTTCCATATTTGGGTACCTTCGATCTTCGACAATGTCCAGACCCGACCTACGAGGCCGGTGGATGCCCTCCTCCGTCACGGAAGAGGACGTGCTAAAGCTAAGAGACGCCAGGTATTTAACCTACGAGATTTCGCATAGGCTGTCTGCCCGAGGGCAAGTTATTCCTACTCCCGAGCCTGGTGAGAGCGTCATGTTCGTGTCTCACCTCCGTCGGGGTTTAGGCTTCCCGACGGATCCCTTCGTGAGGGGGCTCATGTTTTACTATGGGCTGGAATGCCATGACCTGGCTCCGGAGTCTATCCTCCACATCTCATCATTCATTGTCGTTTGCGAAGCCTTCCTCCGCACTACCCCTCACTTTGGCTTGTGGCTCAAAACCTTCAACGTGGAGCCAAAGATGATCGAGGGGCGCCAGGCAGAGTGCGGCGGGAAGGTTATAAGCAAGAGGGCCGATGCTCCATGGCCCGAGGGCTCTTTTCAAGAGGAGCTCGGCGTGTGGCAACAGGAGTGGTTCTATATCACCGCTCCCAGGGGCAGCAGGCAGAGGCCGCCGCCCGTCCTCCGCTCGGGCCCTCCACAACAGTTGACGTCATGGGTCAACAAGGGGCGTGACTGGGGGCCGCCTAAAGACGTACCCCTTTTGCAGGACTGGATTCGAGGCCTCCAAGAAAGGGAGATCAATCTGGTCGCAGTAGTACAGGTTATGCTGATCCGGCGCCTACTGCCCTGCAAACATCGCCCCCTCCGCCTGTGGGAATTTAATCCGGAGGGGCCACAAGCTCTTCAACACTTCATGGGTTTGACACCCGTGGAGATGTACAAACTGTTCTTCGGATCGCAAGAGATGCGTCCGGTCTTGACCGAGGATGCTGGCCTAAGCTGCAATCGCCCGAATACTCAAGTAAGTAGCCATGTGTCCGGACACACTGTCCACTTATTTATCGTGGGTTTGCCTTTTAACCAGCTATCCCTTGGACAGGAGTGGATAGCGCTAGCAAAACTGATACGGTGTCCGGCCCCCCTCCCTGAGACCACGCAGGATCCTGTGCTAATTAAAATGTTGGAGGTTGCATCCTCGAAGGAGAGCGAAGGGGGGCACAGGGGAACTACCACCTCTGCCAAGGAGGCTTTCAGTAAGGGAGGATTCAAGAGTCCCTCCTTCCAGGGGGAGAAGAGGACAGCTTCCGGAGACCCGGAAGCCAAGGCCTCAAAGCGGGGAAAGAAATCTGCACCAGAAAGTCCTGTGCCAGGGAGAATCCCGGCCGCACTGTCTCCTCGGAGGAATCAGCCCTCCGGCGAGCCGTAAGTAGAAAAGGGGGAATTTTGTAATAGTGGATACCCCTGCTTAATTTTTAAGGGTAACCGAAGTTTTCATCTTGTAGTTCGGATCTCAGCCCGTCTCAGCACAGCTCATCTTCTGGAGACCTTCATCCGGAGATGATGGAGAGTGAAACGCCTCCATCTGCCGCCCCATCATGCGGGGCGGACGACCTTGAGGTGTCGTCGCGGAGGGTCTCCCCGAGTTCGGCGGGGCCAGAGAGTTCGGCACCCATTGGAATATGGCCGGTGGAGCTGCAGGATTTACTTACGAGGGCGTACATCTCGGAAGATCACCGCACATTAATGAGTACGGTTATTGAAAGGATCTTGTCCGCCGAGAGCGGGTTGTATGAGGCCGTCGGAAGCTTGCTGACGGGATTTGAGGTACGCAAAAAATGACATATCGTTTGATAGTTTTGCACATGAAGTGCGCCCTGTATAGATAGTAGCCCCTGAGACTTGGTATGCTGTCGAAAGCGACAGCGTGCCGAGGACCATAATCTCAGTTATAAATTGTCGCCTTTCCTATGCAGGTGGCGGAACGTTCAGTGGCCAGCCGGACTAATGGAGTTGCCGAACTGAAGAGGCAACTCGACGTTGCGGATGCGGACATCTCGCTGGTTAATAAACGACTTGATGAGTCACAAGGTAAGTGGTTGCTCCGCGGTCGCCTAGTAAGGGAGCTGACGCCCATTCCGTACAATTTGTATGCTTGATGCAGATGGTGCTACTGTTGTGGAATACCTTCAAGCAGAACTTGCTCGGGCCAAGGAGCAAGCCAGAAAAAGCGAGGCGGCTGCCTCGAAGGCAGCGGAAGAGCTAGAAGCCGAGAAGGCTGCTCACTGTCGAAGCAGGGAGGAGATGGCCGGAATGGCCACGAAATTAAAAGTTGCTACCGAGCGCCTGCAAGTTCTTGAAGGAGAACGCCAAGCGGAGCAAGAGGACCTGAAGAAGGCCGACGCCGAAGCCAAGGATGCCCGTAGTGCGATGCGGGCTATGAAGGAGGAACTGCGTCAGGTCGAAGACATTGTGGCTGGAAAGCCCTTTATGCTGCGTAGGAAGTTCACGGATCCGAAGTATGCTCAGCTGGGCCGATTGTACGGTGCGGAGGATCCTTATCTGGACTTGGCGGCGAGTGCGGCAGACGCAGTCGTGCACTTTCGAAGCCAGGAGGATCATGAAATGGAAGAGCTTTTCTGGTCTCAATTCCATAGTCCGGAGCGTCCACTTCCGTTGAGTGATCGGCTGGTTGAGTGGGCTGAGCTGAATAGATTGTCCGGACTAGCCATGACGGATGTGGTCGCTCATCTGTGGCCGAAAAGGCCCAAGCCGAAGAGTTATTTTGGCTTGTTGCAACAATTCCTTGGGGCGGTGCCGCATATTGGGGCGATGAAGCGGTCGGCATGCATAGAAGGTGCACGGATGGCTCTCGCCCGTGGCAAGACATACTGGGCGGAGATGGATGCCACCGCTGTTGCATCCCGGGGTTCGGACAAAAGCCGATTTCCCACCAAGCACTATTTTGAGGAAGTCCTACAGGGCGCTCGTATAATAGAGTCGCAGTGCTCGAAAGATGTTATGTTTGAGTGACATGTATGATTTCTGAGATTATATTTATAATGCAATAACTTTTTATACTTGTGTGTTCAAGTAAACTATCTCCTGTGCGGCTGTATATGTATGAATAACCTGAAAGTTGCAGTCTTTGGCTTCAGCCCCCACGCACATGGTGCGGGGGTGTTTGCAAAAAGAAAAGCGCTTTTTCACACTTAATCCAACGTCTTGGTCCTTGTAGGGAGGTGATAGCGTAGCAAACTAGGCAACCAGACTATAATGCTTTATTACTTTCACTTAGCCATAGGAGCTCGAATGTGGGGCTACTATATAGCCCCTACCGGCACCACTCCTCTCCGAACTTCGGGGTGCGTATGTGCCTGACCGGGAAGCGGTCCTTCATCAAAACAGAGGAATTCTAAACATTCCAATGGTCGATCGAGTGGTTGACCAGTCTCTCGCTATATCATGACAGTCAGTTTTCGGCTTTCTCTACTGAGGCGCTCGCCCGGCCGAACCGGGGCACAATCGCAGTAGTTCTCCTGGTGCCGCGTTAGCCGACGATGCGGAACGTAAGGCAGCAAAACACATGAGCCGGGAAAACCCAACATTTGACCAAAGACATGATTCGGAGCTGATGCATATAAGGCCTAACTCGAGACGCCGAACACTCCCTGAGGTGTTCGGTCTTTATGATACCGGGCAGAACGATGCCCTAAGCCCCTAGTGTGCAGGTTCAGGCGGGAACTTCTGACGCGGCCGATGCCAAAACGCCAGCCTCCTCCTTGGTTATGGTTTGAAACCGGGGGATGTGTATTAACAAGAGACAGTAAGAAAGGTTGACGCAGGGTCTTAATCTGAAAAGAATCCTTGCAACGGGTCCCTGCTGCACGTCTGCGCCTGTGTCTCCGTTGTGCTGTATCCTGGACAGGTGTAGCACGTGCTTCATCTGTAAAAGAGAAGGACTTAGTTTCCAAGAAATATCGTGTAGAGGTTGTATAAAAATAGAATAAAAGGAAGAAAATTGAGCTTTATTGGCTCTAATCATTTATACACGCAGCCCCTTATAAAGGGGATATGCGGCTAGGAAGCCCCTTGCTGGACTCGCCTAACCATGTCCGAGGTCTGAATGACCTGTTTTTAGGGGCTTTGACCCGCAAGGTCTGATTAGTGTGTGGCTGTCGAGGCAGTCTCACATTTCTCCGTGGTCGAGGAACACTCGGAGTTACTTTTTAATGAAATTATGCCACGTTGAGCGGGCATTTTTAAGCGTAAAAAACGTGTAATGTGGTATTGCGTTAGGGCTGGCGAAAGCTGCGTGCCCCAGTAGTGCTTAAGGGCTACTATTTGAATGGGGCGATGGGTAGTGAGCTTTTCGTGATGGAGGTTGTCGGATAAACTGAACACAACCTCTAGTGGTACAAAGCCTGTATAATTGGCTTAAAGGCCTGGCGTCACTCCTTTAAAGGAAGTGCTACTATGGCGAATTTTTGTATGGTCTATCCCCATTCTGCGGCCGGTGTCCTGGTATCGCAGGTGCCGCGCTGTCTTTTCGTGTTATCACATGAAGTGAGTTCACTGTTTTTACTTCTAGTGGGAAAGTCTTCTGTTTTCCGGAGTGCTGTTGTTGGGTTTCGTCACTTTCGCTTGGTGTGTCGAGCCCCTTGTGTTCGGCATTAAGTCGGCCGGACTGTTTGAAGACCCAACAATCTTTGTGGGTATGGTTTGCAGGCTTCCCGGGGGTACCATGTATTTGACATAGTCTGTCCAGAATCTTATTTAGGTTGGATAGCTCGTCACTGTTGTCCTTGAGGGGCAGTGTTTTGTTGTTCGGCCGAGAGCTTTTGAATCCGGCGTTGACCGTCGTACTATTCGGGCCTTTTTCCTTATTCCGGCGCTGATCTTTTATGCGTCGTGATTTCCCATTTCCATCCCTAACTTCGGATGTACTCGGGTCGCTGGTGCTGCACCTAGCCAGCCAGCTGTCTTCCCCCGCGCAAAAGCGGGTCATGAGGCTCGTTAGTGCGGCCATTGTTCTTGGTTTTTCCTGGCCGAGGTGTCTGGCAAGCCATTCGTCTCGGACGTTGTGTTTAAAGGCTGCTAAGGCTTCAGCGTCCGGACAGTCTACTATTTGGTTCTTTTTAGTGAGGAACCTGTTCCAGAATTTGCGTGCTGACTCTCCGGGCTGTTGAGTTATGTGACTTAAATCGTCTGCATCCGGAGGGCGGACATAGGTCCCCTGAAAGTTTGCTCGAAACGCATCCTCAAGCTCTTCCCAACTTCCAATGGTATTTTCTGGGAGGCTTTTAAGCCAATGCCAAGCTGGCCCTTTGAGCTTGAGGGGTAGGTATTTTATGGCGTGGAGATCGTCTCCTCTGGCCATATGTATGTGTAGGATATAATCCTCAATCCAGACTCCGGGGTCTGTTGTTCCGTCATATGCTTCTATGTTTACGGGTTTGAATCCCGCTGGAAATCCATGATCCAGTACCTCATCGGTGAAACATAGTGGGTGTGCGGTGCCCCTGTATTTGGGTGTGCCGTTGTATTTGAATGCTCGGCGGGTTATGTTGCTTCCTGGAGTCTTCTTTTTTGGCCCATAAATAGATCTGACTGGGTCGTCCCTTTTCCGAGGATCTTTATGTTGATCGTGCGCCGGCTTGTGTGCGGTGCCCCTTGTTGCTCTTGGCCTGTCCTCTGGTCATCTATCCGGCCAGGCGGCTTCTTTCTTTTTTGACTACGGGGGCTCTAAGGCCTCCTCGTCAAATTCGGGCAACAGCTTGCGCTTCGGGTAGCTCTTTGTCTGGTGACTAGCGCCATGTTTATCTGCGTTGTTGAGTACTTCGCTCCATCTCATTCTGAGTGTGTTCTCCGCTGTTTTGAGCTTCCGCTTTTGCTTCTTCAAACTTCTTGCAGTGGTGACAAGCCTTTTATGAAGATTCATATGCTCTGGTGATGTGAGATCATCTTCGCCGGGGATGGGTTGCTTGTCCAGTTCCTGTTTGGCTGGCTGCTTGTTGACATGTGCGTCGTCCACTGCTTCACCCTGCTCTAGGGCCGGGTCTGTACGGGTGCCGTTTTTATTGATGCCGGTCTTCGGGCGGCGCTTGCATCGCCGCTTTGGTTGTTTGTTGGGGGAGTTGTCCCTCGCCACGTCCCGTTTTTCCTCATTATCGCTTCCTTTTGGTATATCCACCATGTATACGTCATGAGTTGGGGTGGCTTTCCCGTGCCCTTTAGGCTCTGGTTCTTGGTCTTCTCCGGCATCGTCGTCCATACCGTCGATGTCTTCGGAGTCAAAGTTTAGCATGTCGGTTAGATTGTCGACGGCGGCTACCAAGTGGGTGGTGGGTGGGCTTTGAATTTCTTCGTCGTCCGCATCCCAACCGTCCTGACCGCAGTCCGGCCAGGGCTCTCCTGATAACAAGAGATACCTTAGCGAACTCAAGATGTCGTCGAAAGGTGAGAGTTGAAAGATGTCCGCAGCGGTGAACTCCATGATCGGCACCCGATCGGATTCGATCGGAGGGGGCGCGGGAGGTTCGGAGTCCGGCAAGGAGTCCGGCACCTCAGAGTCACGAGCTTTATGAGGGACAAGGTCAGTGTTCGGCTCTATCGCCGCAGAGGTTGCAGCCCCCGAGGCGGTGTCTAGCCATCCATCCTCGATCTGCGCGGCTGGCTCCGAATTGAAGATTGGAGCGGGTTCGAGTGCGGCCTCCAGGTTACTGTCCGGCCACAGAGCTAAATCATGCCCGTCATGACAGTGCGGCATGCTCGGCTGTGGCTCGAATCCATCGAGGGTCAAGTCCCCACGGATGTCAGCCGTGAAGTTCAAACTTCCAAATCTGACCTGACGGCCAGGGGCGTAGCTTTCGATCTGCTCCAGATGGCCAAGCGAATTGGCCCGCAGTGCAAAGCCGCCGAATACGAAGATCTGTCCGGGGAGAAAGGTCTCACCCTGGACTGCGTCGTTGATGATGGTCGAAGAAGCCATCGAGCCTATCGGTGACGACACAGAGGAACTCTCAATGAAAGCACCAATGTCGGTGTCAAAACCGGCGGATCTCCAGTAGGGGGTCCCGAACTGTGCGTCTAGGCGGATGGTAACAGGAGACAAGGGACACGATGTTTTACCCAGGTTCGGGCCCTCTTGATGGAGGTAAAACCCTACGTCCTGCTTGATTAATATTGATGATGTGTGTTACAAGAGTGGATCTACCACGAGATCAAGGAGGCTAAACCCTAGAAGCTAGCCTATGGTATGATTGTTGTTCGTCCTATGGACTAAAGCCATCCGGTTTATATAGACACCGAAGAGGGCTAGGGTTACACAGAGTCGGTTACAATGGTAGGAAATCTACATATCCGTATCGCCAATCTTGCCTTCCACGCCAAGGAAAGTCCCATCCGGACACGGGACGAAGTCTTTAATCTTGTATCTTCATAGTCTTGGAGTCCGGCCGATGATGATAGTTCGGCTATCCGGACACCCCCTAGTCCGGAACTCCCTCAGTGCCATAGGAACAACTTCCTGTGCCCTGCTACACATTAGTTGAAGTGACGGTTCAATAACCTCATCAAGTCTCCACCATCCTCCCACTCAATTCTTTCGAGAGAAACTTTTCCTCGAGAAAGGACCTGATTCTAGAAACAATCCCTTTTGCTTCTGAAACTGAGACTGGAGGTATACCCAACTGTTTTGGGTGTCCTATGAAGATGCATTTATCCGCTTTGGGTTCGAGCTTATCAGCCTGAAACTTTTTCACATAAACGTCGCAGCCCCAAACTTTTAAGAAACGACAACTTAGGTTTCTCCAAACCATAGTTCATATGGTATCGTCTCAACGGAATTACGTGGTGCCCTATTAAAGTGAGTGCGGTTGTCTCTAATGCCTAACCCATGAACGATAGTGGTAATTTGATAAGAGACATCATGGTACGCACCATATCCAATAGGGTGCAACTATGATGTTCGGACACACCATCACACTATGGTGTTCCAGGCGGTATTAATTGTGAAACAATTTCCACAATGTCTTAATTACGTGCCAAAGCTCGTAACTCAGATACTCATCTTTATGATCATATCATAGACATTTTATCCTCTTGTCACAACGATCTTCAACTTCACTCCGAAATTACTTGAACCATTCAATAATTCAGACTTGTGTTTCATCAAGTAAATATACTCAACATCTACTCGAATCATCTGTGAAGTAAGAACATAACGATATTCACTGCATGCCTCAGTACTCATTGGACTGCACACATCAAAATGTGTTACTTCCAACAAGTTGCTATCTTATTCCATCTTACTGAAAACGAGGCTTTTCAGTCATCTTGCCCATGTGGTATGATTTGCATATCTCAAGTGATTCAAAATCAAGTGAGTCCAAACGATCCATCTGCACGGAGTTTCTTCATGCGTATACACCAATAGACACGGTTCGCATGTCTCAAACTTTTCAAAAACGAGTGAGTCCAAAGATCCATCAACATGGAGCTTCTTCATGCGTTTTACACCAATATGACTTACATGGCAGTGCCACAAGTAAGTGGTACTATCATTACTATCTTATATCTTTTGGCATGAAAATGTGTATCACTACGATCGAGATTCAATAAACCATTCTTTTTAGGTGCAAGACCATTGAAGGTATTATTCAAATAAATAGAGTAACCATTATTCTCCTTAAATGAATAACCGTATTGCGATAGACATAATCCAATCATGTCTATGCTCAACGCAAACACCAAATAACAATTATTTAGGTTTAACACAAATCTCGATGGTAGAGGGAGCGTGCGATGCTTGATCACATCAACCTTGGAAACACTTCCAACACATATCGTCATCTCACCTTCAGCTAGTCTCCGTTTATTCCATAGCTTTTATTTAGAGTTACTAACACTTAGCAACCGAACCGGTATCTAATATCCTAGTGCTACTAGGAGTACTAGTAAAGTACACATTAACATTATATATATCCAATATACTTTTATCGACCTTGCCAGCCTTCTCATCTACCAAGTATCTAGGGTAATTCTGCTCCAGTGGCTGTTCCCCTTATCACAGAAGCACTTAGTCTCGGGTTTGGGTTCAACCTTGGGTTTCTTCACTGGAGCAGCAACTATTTTGCCGTTCCATGAAGTATCCCTTCTTCCCTTGCCCTTCTTGAAACTAGTGGTTTTACCAACCATCAACCATTGATGCTCCTTCTTCATTTCTACTTTCGCGGTGTCAAACATCGCGAATATCTCAAGGATCATCATATCTATCCCTGATATGTTATAGTTCATCATGAAGCTCTAGCAGCTTGGTGGTAATGACTTTGGAGAAACATCACTATCTCATCTGGAAGATCAACTCCCACTCGATTCAAGTGATTGTTGTACTCAGTCAATCTGAGCACAAGCTCAACGATTGAGCTTTTCTCCCTTAGTTTGCAGGCTAAGAAAATCGTCGGAGGTCTTATACCTCTTGACGTGGGAACGAGCCTGAAATCCCAATTTCAGCCCTCGAAACATCTCACATGTTCCGCGACATTTCGAAATCGTCTTTGGTGCCTCATCTCTAAACCGTTTAACTGAACTATCACGTAGTTATCAAAACGTGTATGTCAAATGTTCGTAACATCCACAGACGATGTTCGAGGTTCAGCACACCAAGTGGTGCATTAAGGACATAAGCCTTCTACAAAGCAATGAGGACAATCCTCAGTTTACGGACCCAGTCCGCATAATTGCTACTATCAACTTTCAACTAAATTTTCTCTAGGAACATATATAAAACAGTAGAACTAAATCGCGAGCTACGACATAATTTGCAAGAATCTTTTGACTATGTTCAGGATAATTAAGTTCATCTTATGAACTCCCACTCAGCTAGACATCCATCTAGTCATCTAAGTGATTACATGATCCGAGTCAACTAGGCCGTGTCCGATCATCATGTGAGAAGGACTAGTCATCATCGGTGAACATCTTCATGTTGATCGTATCTACTATACGACTCATGCTCGACCTTTCGGTCTCTTGTGTTCCGAGGCCATGTATGTACATGCTAGGATCGTCAAGTCAACCTAAGTGTTTTGCGTGTGTAAATCTGGCTTACACCCGTTGTATGTGAATGTTAGAATCTATCACACCCGATCATCACGTGGTGCTTCAAAACGACAACTTTCGCAACGGTGCATAGTTAGGGGGAACACTTTCTTGAAATTTTAATGAGGGATCATCATATTTACTACCGTCGTTCTAAGCAAATAAGATGCATAAACATGATAAACATCACATGCAATCAAAAAGTGACATGATATGGCCAATATCATTTTGCTCCTTTTGATCTTCATCTTCGGGGCTCCATGATCATCATCGTCACCGGCAAGGCACCATGATCTCCATCATCGTCTCTCCATGAAGTTGTCTCGCCGACTTATTACTTCTACTACTATGGCTACTGGTTAGCAATAAAGTAAAGTAATTACATGGCGTTATTCAATGACACGTAGGTCATGCAATAAATAAAGACAACTCCTATGGCTCCTGCCAGTTGTCATACTCATCGACATGCAAGTCGTGATTCCTATTACAAGAACATGATCAATCTCATACATCACATATCATTCATCACATTCTTCTTGGCCATATCACATCACATAGCATACCCCGCAAAAACAAGTTAGACGTCCTCTAATTGTTGTTTGCATGTTTTACGTGGCTGCTATGGGTTTCTAGCAAGAACGTTTCTTACCTACGCAAAAGCCACAATGTGATATGCCAATTGCTATTTACCCTTAATAAGGACCCTTTTCATCGAATCCGATCCGACTAAAGTGGGAGAGACTGGCACCCGCTAGCCACCTTATGCAACAAGTGCATGTCAGTCGGTGGAACCTGTCTCACGTAAGTGTACGTGTAAGGTCGGTCCGGGCCGCTTCATCCCACAATGCCGTAGAATCAAGATTGGACTAGTAACGGTAAGCATATTGAACAAAATCAACGCCCACAACTACTTTGTGTTCTACTCGTGCATAGAATCTACGCAATAGACCTAGCTCATGATGCCACTATGGGGAACGTAGAAGAAATTCAAAATTTTCCTACGAGTCACCAAGATCTATCTATGGAGAAACTAGCAACAAGAGAGAGGGTAGTGCATATACATACCCTTGTAGATCGCTAAGCGGAAGCGTTCAAGAGAACGGGGTTGAAGGAGTCGTACTCATCGTGATCCAAATCACCGGAGATCCTAGTGCCGAACTGACGGCACCTCCGCGTTCAACACACGTACAGCCCGGGGACGTCTCCTCCTTCTTGATCCAGCAAGGGGAGAGGAGAAGTTGAGGGAGAGCTCCGGCAGCACGACGGCGTGGTGGTAGAGCTTGCAGTTCTCCGGCAGGGCTTCGCCAAGCACTACTACGGAGGAGGAGGTGTTGGGGAGGGAGAGGGTTGCGCCAGGGGAAGGGTGAAGCTCCCATGCACCTCCCCACTATATATAGGGGTGGAGGGGGCTGGTTTCTTGCCCTCCAAGTCCATTGGGGCGTTGGCAAAGGTGGGAGGAAAGAAATCCCATCCTTTCCTTCCCCACCGATTGTTATCCCCCCTTTTTAGGGATCTTGATCTTATCCCTTCGGGATATGATCTTATTCCTTCTAAGGGGGGATCTTGGTGCGTCTTGACCAAGGGTGTGGGGCCTTTCCCCCACTACCCACGTTCATGTGGGTCCCCCCATGCTGGTGGGCCCCACTCCGGAACCTTCTAGAACCTTCCCGGTACAATACCGAAATATCTTGAACATTTTCCGGTGGCCAAAATAGGACTTCCCATATATACATCTTTACCTCCGGACCATTCCGGAACTCCTCGTGATGTCTGGGATCTCATCCGGGACTCCGAACAACATTCGGTAACTGCACACCAATTCCCGTAACAACTCTAGCGTCACCGAACCTTAAGTGTGTAGACCCTACGGGTTCGGGAATCATGCAGACATGACAGAGACAGCTCTCTGGCCAATAACCAACAGCGGGATCTGGATACCCATGTTGGCTCCCACATGTTCCACGATGATCTCATTGGATGAACCACGATGTCAAGGATTCAAGCAACCCCATATACAATTCCCTTTGTCTAGCGATATTGTACTTGCCCGAGATTCAATCGTTGGTATGCCGATACCTTGTTCAATCTCGTTACCGGCAAGTCTCTTTACTCGTTCCGTAACACATCATCCCGTGATCAACCCCTTGGTCACATGGTGCACATTATGATGATGTCCTACCGAGTGGGCCCAGAGATACCTTTCCGTCAACCGGAGTGACAAATCCCAGTCTCGATTCGTGCCAACCCAACAGACACTTTCGGAGATACCTGTAGTGCACCTTTATAGCCACCCAGTTACGTTGTGACGTTTGGTACACCCAAAGCATTCCTACGGTATCCGGGAGTTGCACAATCTCATGGTCTAAGGAAATGATACTTGACATTAGAAAAGCTTTAGCATATGAACTATACGATCTTTGTGCTAGGCTTAGGATTGGGTCTTGTCCATCACATCATTCTCCTAATGATGTGATCCCGTTATCAACGACATCCAATGTCCATGGTCAGGAAACCGTAACCATCTATTGATCAACGAGCTAGTCATCTAGAGGCTTACTAGGGACTTGGTGTTGTCTATGTACCCACACATGTATCTGAGTTTCCTATCAATACAATTATAGCATGGATAATAAACGATTATCATGAACAAGGAAATATAATAATAATAACTAATTTATTATTGCCTCTAGGGCATAACTCCAACACATGGCACCCCAAGATATTCAAGGATAACCAAAAGCCTAAGCTTGGGGATGCCCCAGAAGCCATCCCCTCTTTCGTCTTCGTCTATCGGTAACTTTAATTGGAGCTATATTTTTATTCGCCACATGATATGTGTTTTTCTTGGAGCGTCTTGTATGATATTAGTCTTTGCTTTTTATATTACCACAATCATCCTTGTTGTACACACCTTTTGGGAGAAACCCACATGATTTGGAATTTATTAGAATACTCTATGTGCTTCACTTATATCTTTTGAGCTAGATAATTTTTGCTCTAGTGCTTCACTTATATCTTTCAGAGCACGGCGGTGGCTTAATTTTGTAGAAATTGTTGATCTCTCATGCTTCACTTATATTATTTTGAGAGTCTTTTAGAATAGCATGGTATTTGCTATGGTTATAAAATTGGTCCTAGAATGATGGGCATCCAAGTTGGGTATAATAAAAACTATCATAGAAAGTGAATTGGATGCTATGATCAATTTGATGCTTGATAATTGTTTTGAGATATGAGGATGGTGATATTAGAGTCATGCTAGTTGGGTAATTGTGAATTTAAATAATACTTGTGTTGAAGTTTGTGATTCCCATAGCATGAACGTATGGTGAATCGCTTTGTGATGAAGTTGGAGCATAATTTATTTATTGATTGTCTTCCTTATGAGTGGCAGTCGGGGACGAGTGATGGTCTTTTACTACCAATCTGTCCCCCTAGGAGCATGCGCGTAATACTTTGTTTTCAATGGCTTGTAGATTTTTGCAATAAGTATATAAGTTCTTTATGACTAATGTTGAGTACATGGATTATACGCACTCTCACCCTTCCACCATTGCTAGCCTCTCTTGTGCCGGTACCATACACCCACCATATACCTTCCTCAAAACAGCCACCATACCTACCTATTATGGCATTCCCATAGCCATTACATGATATATTGCCATGCAACTTTTCACC
Source organism: Triticum aestivum (assembly GCF_018294505.1). Lineage (NCBI taxonomy): Eukaryota > Viridiplantae > Streptophyta > Magnoliopsida > Poales > Poaceae > Triticum > Triticum aestivum. Next base: position 606,137,885 of record NC_057804.1, read on the forward strand.
GTTTCATTTATTATGACACGCATCATCATTGTCATATTGCTCTTTGTCAGATCATGTAGTTGACATCGTATTTGTGGCAAAGCCACCTTCATAATTCTTCCATACATGTCACTCTTGATTCATTGCATATCCCGGTACACCGCCGGAGGCATTCATATAGAGTCATCTTTTGTTCTAAGTATCGAGTTGTAATCTTGAGTTATAAGTAAATAAAAGTGTGATGATCTTCATTATTAGAGCATTGTCCCAAGTGAGGAAAGGATGATGGAGACTATGATTCCCCCACAAGTAGGGATGAGACTTTGGACTTGACAAAAAAAGAAAAAAAAGAGAAAGGCCAAAAAAAGAGAAAGGCCAAATAAAAAAATGAGAGAAAAAGAGAGAAGGAACAATGCTACTATTCGTTTTACCACACTTGTGCTTCAAAGTAGCACCATGATCTTCATGATAGAGAGTCTTCTATGTTGTCATATTCATATACTAGTGGGAATTTTTCATTATAGAACTTGGCTTGTATATTCCAATGATGGGCTTCCTCAAAATTCCCTAGGTCTTCGTGAGCAAGCAAGTTGCATGCACACCCACTTAGTTTCTTTTGTTGAGCTTTCATACATTTATAGCTCTAGTGCATCCGTTGCATGGCAATCCCTACTCACACACATTGATATCTATTAATGGGCATCTCCATAGCCCGTTGATATGCCTAGTTGATGTGAGAGTATCTTCTACTTTTTTGTGTTCTCCACAACCACCATTCTATTCCACATATAGTGCTATGTCCATGGCTCACGCTCATGTATTGCGTGAAAGTTGAAAAAGTTTGAGAATACTAAAGTATGAAACAATTGCTTGGCTTGTCATCGCGGTTATGCATGATTAAATACTTTGTGTGATGAAGATAGAGCATAGCCAGACTATATGATTTTGTAGGGATAACTTTCTTTAGCCATGCTATTTTGAGAAGACATGATTGCTTTATTAGTATGCTTGAAGTATTGTTGTTTTTATGTCAATATGAACTTTTATTTTGAATCATTTGTATCTGAACATTCATGCCACAATAAAGAAAATTACATTAAGGATTATGCTAGGTAGCATTCCACATCAAAAATTCTGTTTTTATCATTTACCTACTCGAGGATGAGCAGGAATTAAGCTTGGGGATGCTTGATACGTCTCCAACATATCTATAATTTTTTATTGTTCCATGCTATTATATTACCCGTTTTGGATGTTTATGGGCTTTACTCTACACTTTTATATCACTTTTGGGACTAACCTACTAACCGGAGGCCTAGCCCGAATTGCTGTTTTTTTTTTTGCCTATTTCAGTGTTTTGAAGCAAAGGAATATCATACGGAGTCCAAACAGGATGAAACCTTCGGGAGCGATATTTTTGGAACAAATGCAAACCAGTAGACTTGGAGTGGATGTCAAGCAACAAATGAGGCGGCCACGAGGGTGCCCGGTGCGCCCCCTAGGGGTGGGCGCGCCCCCCACCCTCGTGGGCCCCTCCTTGCTCCACCGATGTACTTCATTTGCCTATATATACTCCCGTACCCTGAAAACATCCAGGAGCACCACGAAAACCTAATTCCACCGCTGCAACCTTCTATATTCGCGATATCCCATCTTGGAGCCTTCGTCGGTGCTTCGCCAGAGGGGGAATCGACCATGGAGGGCCTCTACATCATCTCCAAGGCCTCTCCAATGAGTTGTGAGTAGTTTACCACATACCTTCGGGTCCATAGTTATTAGCTAGATGGCTTCTTCTCTCTCTTTGAATCTCAATACAAAGTTCTCCTCGATCTTCTTGGAGATCTATTCGATGTAACTCTTTTTTGCGGTGTGTTTGTTGAGATCCGGTGAATTGTGGGTTTATGATCAAGTTTATGTATGAGAAATAATTGAATCTTCTCTGAATTATTTTATATATGATTTGTTATCTTTGCAAGTATCTTCGAATTATCAGTTTGGTTTGGCCTACTAGATTGATCTTTCTTGCAATGGGAGAAGTGCTTAGCTTTGGGTTCAATCTTGCGGTGTCCTTTCCCAGTGACAGCAGGGGCAGCAAGGCACGTATTGTATTGTTGCCATCGAGGATAAAAAGATGGGGTTTATATCATATTGCATGAGTTTATCCCTCTACATCATGTCATCTTTCTTAATGCGTTACTCTGTTCTTCTTGAACTTAATACTCTATATGCAGGCATGAGTCAGTCGATGTGTGGAGTAATAGTAGTAGATGCAGGCAGGAGTCGATCTACTTATCACGGACGTGATGCCTATATACATGATCATGCCTAGATATTCTCATAACTATGCACTTTTCTATCAATTGCTCGACAGTAATTTGTTCACCCACCGTAATACTTATGCTATCTTGAGAGAAGCCACTAGTGAAACCTATGCCCCCCGGGTCTATCTTTTATCATATAAGTTTTCCATCTACTTTTATTTGCATCTTTTATTTTCCAATCTATATAATAAAAATACCAAAAATATTTATCTCATCTTATTATCTCTATCAGATCTCACTTTCGCAAGTTACTGTGAAGGGATTTACAACCCCTTTTTCGTGTTGGTTGCGAGGTTCTTGTTTGTTTGTGTAGGTGTGTGGGACTTTTGAGGAGCCTCCTACTGGATTGATACCTTGGTTCTCAAAAACTGAGGGAAATACTTACGCTACTTTGATGCATCACCTTTCCTCTTCAAGGGAAAAACCAACGCATGCTCAAGAGGTAGCAAGAAGGATTTCTGGCGCCATTGTCGGGGAGGTCTTCGCTCAAGTCAAGACATACCAAGTACCCATCACAAACTCATCTCCCTCACATTACATTATTTGCCACTTGACTCTCATTTTCCTCTCCCCCACTACACCCTTGCCGTTTTATTCGCCCTCTCTTTCTTGTTCTTGTCTCTCTCGCTTGCCTTCTTGTGTGCCTATTTGCTCTTATGGCTTTGCCTAAGAACACCGACCTTCATCTTAGAAGGTTGGAAGAGATTGAATTAAACTTTATAAGCTTTATGACTTTACAATTTGAGCATAATTGTTTCTTTAGAAAAGAGCTTAAAGAACAAAAAAAGCTTTATGGAGTACATGAACAAAGAGCTTGATGATATGTCTAAGGAATTTTATGGTTTGAATTCTCAGATTGCTCGTCTTGAAAAATCAATAGCCCAAATTTCTGATAAGCAAGCCACCTTGGTCAATAAGATGGCTGCCAAACCAGAAGGCTTAGGGGAAAATAATGATGAAGATCTAAAAGTTATTGATGTATCCCCTATTAAATCCTTGTTTTTCAATATAGAATCTTGATAATGATGGGACTGGAGATGAGTCAACTTTAGTTAAAAGGCGTCCCAATAATTCGGAGTTTTTAGATCTTGATGCTAAATTTGGTAAAAGTGGGATTGGAGAGGTCAAGACTTTACATAGCATTGAACCCACTATTATGGATTTCAAGGAATTTAATTATGATAATTGTTCTTTAATAGATTGTATTTCCTTGTTGCAATCCGTGTTGAATTCTCCTCATGCTTATAGTCAAAATAAAGCTTTTACCAAACATATTGTTGATGCCTTGATGCAATCTTATGAGGAAAAACTTAATTTCGAAGTTTCTATACCTAGAAAACTTTATGATGAGTGGGAACCTACTATAAAGATTAAAATTAAAGATCATGAGTGCTATGCTTTGTGTGACTTGGGTGCTAGCGTTTCCACGATTCCGAAAACTTTATGTGATGTGCTAGGTTTCCATGATTTTGATGATTGCTCTTTAAACTTGCACCTTGCGGATTCCACCATTAAGAAACCTATGGGAAGGATCAATGATATTCTTATTGTTGCAAATAGGAATTATGTGCCCGTAGATTTTATCGTTCTTGATATAGATTGCAATCTTTCATGTCCTATTATTCTTGGTAGACCTTTCCTTAGAACGATTGGTGCAATTATTGATATGAAGGAAGGGAATATTAGATTCCAATTTCCATTAAGGAAAGGCATGGAACACTTTCCAAGAAAGAAAGTTAAATTACCTTATGAATCCATCATGCGAGCTACTTATGAGTTGAATGCCAAAGATGGCACTATTTAGATCTATCCTCGCTTTTATGCCTAGCTAGGGGCGTTAAACGATAGCGCTAGTTGGGAGGCAACCCAATTTTATTTTTGTTCCTTGCTCTTTTCTTCTGTTTAGTAATAAACATTTCATCTAGCTTCTGTTTAGATGTGTTTTCATGTTTTAATTAGTGTTTGTGCCAAGTAGAACCTATAGGATAACCTACGGTGATAGTTAATTTGATTTTGCTGAAAAACAGAAACTTTTGCGCACACGAAAATAGTTTTAATAAATCACAGAAACGTGATTTTGCGTTGATTCTTTTTGCTGTAGATCAATTAGACAAATTGCACAGGACTTCCTATTTTGGTAGGATTTTCAAAGTTCCAGAAGTATTCAAAAGTTACAGATTGCTACAGACTATTCTGTTTTTGACAGATTATGTTTTTCGTGTGTTGTTTGCTTAGTTTGATGCATCTATGGCTAGTATCGGGGGGTATGAACCATAGAGAAATTGGAATACAGTAGTTTTAACACCAACATAAATAAAGAATGAGTTCATTACAGTACCTTATGTGGTGGTTTTTCTTTCTTGCACTAACGGAGCTTATGAGATTTCCTGTCGAGTTTTGTGTTGTGAAGTTTTCAAGTTTTGGGTAAAGATTTGATGGACTATGGAATAAGGAGTGGCAAGAGCCTAAGCTTGGGGATGCCCATGGCACCCCAAGATATTCAAGGATAACCAAAAGCCTGAGCTTGGGGATGCCCCGGAAGGCATCCCCTCTTTCGTCTTCGTCTATCAGTAACTTTACATGGAGCTATATTTTTATTCGCCACATGATATGTGTTTTGCTTGGAGCGTCTTGTATGATATTAGTCTTTGCTTTTTATATTACCACAATCATCCTTGCTGTACACACCTTTTGGGAGAAACCCACATGATTTGGAATTTATTAGAATACTCTATGTGCTTCACTTATATCTTTTGAGCTAGATAATTTTTGCTCTAGTGCTTCACTTATATCTTTTAGAGCACGGCGGTGGCTTAATTTTGTAGAAATTCTTGATCTCTCATGCTTCACTTATATTATTTTGAGAGTCTTTTAGAACAGCATGGTATTTGCTATGGTTATAAAATTGGTCCTAGAATGATGGGCATCCAAGTTGGGTATAATAAAAACTATCATAGAAAGTGAATTGGATGCTATGATCAATTTGATGCTTGATAATTGTTTTGAGATATGAGGATGGTGATATTAGAGTCATGCTAATTGGGTAATTGTGAATTTAAAGAATACTTGTGTTGAAGTTTGTGATTCCCGTAGCATGAACGTATGGTGAATCGCTTTGTGATGAAGTTGGAGCATAATTTATTTATTGATTGTCTTCCTTATGAGTGGCGGTCAGGGACGAGCGATGGTCTTTTCTTACCAATCTGTCCCCCTAGGAGCATGCATGTAATACCTTGTTTTCAATGGCTTGTAGATTTTTGCAATAAGTATATGAGTTCTTTGTGACTAATGTTGAGTCCATGGATTATACGCACTCTCACCCTTCCACCATTGCTAGCCTCTCTTGTGCCGCGCAACTTTCGCCGGTACCATACACCCACCATATACATTCCTCAAAACAGCCACCATACCTACCTATTATGGCATTTACATAGCCATTACATGATATATTGCCATGCAACTTTCCACCGTTCCGTTTATTATGACACGCATCATCATTGTCATATTGCTCTTTGCATGATCATGTAGTTGACATCATATTTGTAGCAAAGCCACCTTCATAATTCTTCCATACATGTCACTCTTGATTCATTGCATATCCCGGTACACCGCCGGAGGCATTCATATAGAGTCATGTTTTGTTCTAAGTATCGAGTTGTAATCTTGAGTTATAAGTAAATAAAAGTGTGATGATCTTCATTATTAGAGCATTGTCCCAAGTGAGGAAAGGATGATGGAGACTATGATTCCCCCACAAGTAGGGATGAGACTTCGGACTTTACAAAAAAAAGAGAAAGGCCAAATAAAAAAAAGAAAGGCCAAATAAAAAAATGAGACAAAAAGAGAGAAGGAACAATGCTACTATCCTTTTTACCACACTTGTGCTTCAAAGTAGCACCATGATCTTCATGATGGAGAGTCTCCTATGTTGTCACTTTCATAAACTAGTGGGAATTTTTCATTATAGAACTTGGCTTGTATATTCCAATGATGGGCTTCCTCAAAATGCCCTAGGTCTTCGTGAGCAAGCAAGTTGGATGCACACCCACTTAGTTTCTTTTGTTGAGCTTTCATACATTTATAGCTCTAGTGCATTCGTTGCATGGCAATCCCTACTCATTCACATTGATATCTATTAATGGGCATCTCCATAGCCTGTTGATACGCCTAGTTGATGTGAGACTATCTTCTCCTTTTTTTGTCTTCTCCACAACCACCATTCTATTCCACATATAGTGCTATGTCCATGGCTCACGCTCATGTATTGTGTGAAAGTTGAAAAAGCTTGAGAATACTAAAGTATGAAACAATTGCTTGGCTTGTCATCGGGGTTGTGCATGATTAAATACTTTGTGTGATGAAGATAGAGCATAGCCAGACTATATGATTTTGTAGGAATAACTTTCTTTAGCCATGCTATTTTGAGAAGACATGATTGTTTTATTAGTATGCTTGAAGTATTATTGTTTTTATGTCAATATGAACTTTTATTTTGAATCATTTGGATCTGAACATTCATGCCACAATAAAGAAAATTACATTAAGGATTATGCTAGGTAGCATTCCACATCAAAAATTCTGTTTTTATCATTTACCTACTCGAGGACGAGCATGAATTAAGCTTGGGGATGCTTGATAAGTCTCCAACGTATCTATATTTTTTTATTGTCCCATGCTATTATATTACCCGTTTTGGATGTTTATGGGCTTTATTCTACACTTCTATATCATTTTTGGGACTAACCTACTAACCGGAGGCCTAGCCCGAATTGCTGTTTTTTTGCCTATTTCAGTGTTTTGAAGCAAAGGAATATCAAACGGAGTCCAAACGGGATGAAACCTTCGGGAGCAATCTTTTTGGAACAAATGCAAACCAGGAGACTTGGAGTGGACGTCAAGCAACAAACAAGGTGGCCACGAGGGTGCCCGGTGCACCCCCTCGGGGTGGGCGCGCCCCCCACCCTCGTGGGCCCCTTGTTGCTCCACCGACGTACTTCCTTCGCCTATATATACTCCTGTACCCTGAAAACATCCAGGAGCACCACGAAAACCTAATTCCACCGCCGCAACCTTCTGTATCCGCGAGATCCCATCTTGGAGCCTTCGTCGGTGCTCCGTCGGAGGGGGAATCGACCACGGAGGGCCTCTACATCATCTCCAAGGCCTCTCCGATGAGTTGTGAGTAGTTTACCACAGACCTTCGGGTCCATAGTTATTAGCTAGATGGCTTCTTCTCTCTCTTTGAATCTCAATACAAAGTTCTCCTCGATCTTCTTGGAGATCTATTCAATGTAACTCTTTTTTGCGGTGTGTTTGTTGAGATCCGATGAATTGTGGGTTTATGATCAAGTTTATCTATGAGAAATAATTGAATCTTCTCTGAATTCTTTTATGTATGATTTGTTATCTTTGCAAGTATCTTCGAATTATCAGTTTGGTTTGGCCTATTAGATTGATCTTTCTTGCAATGGGAGAAGTGCTTAGCTTTGGGTTCAATCTTGCGGTGTCCTTTCCCAATGACAACAAGGGCAGCAAGGCACGTATTGTATTGTTGCCATCGAGGATAAAAATATGGGGTTTATATCATATTGCATGATTTTATCCCTCTACATCATGTCATCTTTCTTAATGTGTTACTCTGTTCTTCTTGAACTTAATACTCTATATGCAGGCTGGAATCGGTCGATGTGTGGAGTAATAGTAGTAGATGCAGGCAGGAGTCGATCTACTTGTCACGGACATGATGACTATATACATGATCATGCCTAGATATTCTCATAACTATGCACTTTTCTATCAATTGCTCGACAGTAATTTGTTCACCCACCATAATACTTATGTTATCTTGAGAGAAGCCACTAGTGAAACCTATGGCCCCTGGGTCTATCTTTTATCATATAAGTTTCCCATCTACTTTTATTTGCATCTTTTATTTTACCAAAAATATTTATCTTATCTTATTATCTCTATCAGATCTCAGTTTCACAAGTTACTGTGAAGGGATTGACAACCCCTTTATCGCGTTGGTTGCGAGGTTCTTGTTTGTTTGTGTAGGTGCGTGGGACTTTTGAGGAGCCTCCTACTGGATTGATACCTTGGTTCTCAAAAACTGAGGGAAATACTTACGCTACTTTGTTGCATCACCCTTTCCTCTTCAAGGGAAAAACCAATGCATGCTCAAGAGGTAGCAGTTCTTGAACCCGTAGGGTCCGCACACTTCACGGACGTGACGAGGAGTATCAATATGGCCGAGACATAAAGATTGATATATTGGAAGGCTATTTTCGGACATCGGAATGGTTCCGGAGAAGTTCGGGTATTTTCTGGAATACCGAGAGGTTACCGGAACCCCCCAGGGAGTTGATGGGCCTTAGTGGGCTTTAGTGGGAAGAGGAGGCAGCGGCCAGGAGGTGGCGCCCCCCCCCC
>NC_057804.1:606146842-606177204 GCF_018294505.1 Triticum aestivum
TGGTGGCGCGGTCCCCCTCTCCCTTCCTTTCCCCCTCTCCTTTAGGTGGAATCCTACTATAGGACTTGGAGTCCTAGTAGGACTCCCCTCTCCTGGAACGCCTTGCAAGGGCTGGCCGGCCTCCCCTCCCTCCTTTATATACGAGGGCAGGGGGCACCCTAGAGGACACCAGGTTTTGCCTTAGTCATGTGCAGTGCCCCCTCCATAGTTACACACCTCGGTCATATCACCGTAGTGCTTAGGCGAAGCCCTGCGTCGGTAACATCATCATCACCGTTGCCACGCCATCGTGCTGACGGAACTCACCCTCGTCCTCAACTGGATCAAGAGCACAAGGGACGTCATCGAGTTGAACGTGTGCTGAACGCGGAGGTGCCGTACGTTCGGTACTTGGATCGGTTGGATCGCGAAGACGTTCGACTACATCAACCGCATTACTAAATGCTTCCGCTTTTGGTCTACAAGGGTACATGGACACACTCTCACGTCTCATTGCTATGCATCTCCTAGATAGATCTTGCGTGATCGTAGGATTTTTTTTGAATTACTACGTTCCCCAATAGTAGCATCACCTTATCCTTAGTCTAGTGGACAGGTTAAATTAAGTAACTGACAAATAAAATTAATCTTGCAAAAAGAAGTCAATAGATCTAGAAAGAATTGGCCTCAGAAACCAGATGGTGCACTTTGGGCATATAGAACTGCTTATGAAAATCCTATGGGTATGTCCCCTCATAAAATGATAAAAAATGGTTTATGAAAAAACTTGTCATTTACCTCCTGAGTTAGAACAAACTCAACACCCGATCAACCCCCCTCCTCACTCGCACAAGAACAAGAGTAAACGAATAAGAGAATGAAAATGGAAGGACCTGTTATTTTTTTATTGGTATTAATTGACACAATTACATGACGACCCCCTCCCACACCTCCATCACAACGAAACAACAAGCAACTTGGCCCATAGTAGTCCTTGCAATCTCCATATGCATCAACCGCCCTCCACCGCCAAAGTAATCATCCCCGACATCCTTCCTCTACTCCAAAGTAGCATGCCACAAAGGACGAGCATCATCTTTGTGGCTCATTGATTAGGGTTGAACCCCGTAAGCATCATTAAATCTCAGTCTTCATATACTCCATCTGACACCCTTGAAGGAGGATATCAGATATGCAACATGCCCTCCATCAACCACATGTTGGGAAACTCACCTTTTGGCCAATGTCGAAGCAACTGCCAAGGACGACCACCATCGGTCCACGCCCTTAGGAGGCCTCATAGTCTTTGTGGCACTGGCACAACACACATCATCATGTAGGAGGAGTCGGAGAACAAAATTTGATTTTGTGGACGTTGTCACCACCTGAAAACATCAATACTATCAATCCAATCGACCAGAGGGAACTAGGCACATGTCGTGTCATCCCGAAAACACCGTTGAGACTTATTTGCCAACAAGATTACTTGTCTTACCTCTTACCCTATCTTCCCAACTTGTATTTTTATTTTTACCTGTTAACAAGAGTCCCCAACTTGTCGTTGACATGTTCCCGTGCCAAATGAAATGTCATAGAGTTTCCATCACTCCAAATGTGTTCTGTTGGGGATATAACTACTAGTATGACCCGCCCAGGTGGGGCCGGGTTATACTTACAAAAATTATTGAAGCCCAAGACCCAGGATAGAGATGGCGGTTCAGTTAAGGGCCCAAAGCCCAGAGGCGACTTAAGGCCCATAGTGATAAACCGACATATGTGCGTGACTTGTATTGTAAGGCAAGAATAGTTAAAGAGACCGAGCCGGACAATGTTTATAAACCGGTCGGGATTCTGTAGAGCCGCTGGGCGTCGACCTCTGTATATAAAGGGACAACCCGGTGGCGGTTCAGGACAAGTAAGATCAACTCGAGAGCTAGGTCAAGCGATTCGCTCCCTGGTTATCGAGACATAAGCAATCCCACTCAAAACTTGATCATAGGCTTTTACCTTTACCGTAAGGGGCCGAACCAGTATAAACCTCGTGTCCTTTGTCCCGATTAACCCCTTTAAGCTTCCTAGTTGTGATGGCTCCACGACTAAGTCCTTTCACTAGGACATATGCCATGACAATTCCACGACAGTTGGCGCCCACCATGGGGCCAGTGCACGATGGATTTGAGTTCTTGAAGGGCAGCTTCGAAGGGCTCAAGGGATACGTTGTGGGCCAGATGACCAAGAGTCATCGCGGCAAGCTCTACATCGATGACGCATGCTGGGGCCCCGACGCCGGCTCAATTGAGTACGGGTACCGGGTCCCCTTTGGCGGAATCCACGTCTTCATTGGCAAGATCGGCGAGCCGGGCCCTGAGCCGGACATCTGCACCGACCTTGTCAGGACGGCTCAGTGTGCGAGACCCGCCCGGGCTTCGCCTGCTGTGAAGCATGCCTTCGTGGGATGCATCCACTGAGGGCTCTCTGAAGGATCTGCATCTGGCGGTGAGATAGTCATCTACTCTGATGGTGAGTCGTCCACAGGTGAGACAGATTTGTTGTATCAACTGCAAGACGGCGGGCTTGGGGGCTGTTCCAATGGCAGCAGTATTCCGGATTTCCTCGAGCCGCCGAGAAGGGTTGGAATCTTCATGGCTGGCACGCAACCCATCCAAGAGTCCACAACTGCGGCAGCCATAACCTCCGGGTCAGCAGCAGCCGGGGCAGGAGGCCCTGCGCGCTCGCCAGCTTAGGTGCTGATAGATCTCACAAATAAGATGACCACTCTGTTAACCATCGTGGTCAACCCAGCGGATCAAGCTCAACATGATGCGGAAGTGGCGCAGTTAAAGATGGATATAGTGCAGGCTAAGGAAAACCTGGCAGCAAAGGTATCAGGATGATCGCAGAGCGGGTGGCTCTAGACGCTCAGGCTCACCGGATTCAGGCGCAGACTTTCCGGCTCACCCAGGATCAGAACACCTCTAATGAGGTCATGGGGAGAAGATACCAGAAGACTCAGTCTCGACTCCCTTCGGTTTATGATCCTCGAAACCTATTTCACACACCTGGTGCAGGGCCCAGTAACCCGCCGTGGCTCTCCCCACGTACTGAGATAGACCGGGTTGCAACACCCGGGGTCGGCGCGCCGGTTCAGCCACATGTGATGGGGCCTCCCCGCACAAATACTGCTCCACCTCAGTATGTACCGACACCATCGGGTCATTATTCTAACCCGTTGGAGAACATGATTGCGGCGGCGGCACGACTGGCGGCTCTCCCGATTGATGGCGACTCTCCGGCGGTGGTTGAAACCCGCCGGGTCAGAGAACTTCTTCAGACGGCTTTAGCACAACAGGAGGCATACTCGTACACCCGGGACAAGATTCACTCAACCCCTCGTCCAAGCCAAAGCCCGAGTTATAGCAGGCACATGGACTCAGCGGCCATTTCAAGCAACGTCCGACATCGTAACCAGCCAGGTGGGCATGACCTGGCGTGCAATGGAGCCTTTAACTTGGTGGATCAAGACAGAATACGTCAGGAGGCTGAGCGGGCAGCTCAACAGGTGGCTGAGCAAGCAGCTCAGTTGACGGCTTATCAGCCTTATCCGGTTTATCCGACGACTTCTATTGAGGCTAGTGTGGCCACCAGGACCGGAGGTGTCCCCTGTCTGGTGCCGGCTTTACATAACGAGCATTTGCCCAAGGATTTCAAGGGACCTAGGAAGGTGCCTAATTATACGGCTGACTTACAGCCAGGGGCATGGATCAAAAGTTATGTGATGGCTATGGAATTTCTAGAGGTCAGTGATGCTGTGATGGCCAAGTACTTCACCATGATGTTGGATGGGACCGCCCGCACTTGGTTGAAAAGCCTACCTCCTAATTCAATCAGTTCATGGGCGGAGTTAAAAGCCTGGTTGATCCAGAATTTCAAGGATACATGCAAGCAGCCATGTCAATCGCGAATTTGACGAGTTGCAAGCAGGAGGAGGGTGAGTCCACAGCCCATTGGGTGCGCCGGGTTAAGGCCATAATACATTCGTCTAATAAGATGGATGCCGGCTCTGCAGTCTTAATGTTGGAGAAAAATTGCCATTTTTTGCCTCTGAAACAAAAGCTGGGGCGGCTCAAGCGCGATTGTAATGATATGGGTACGCTGATGGCGGCTCTAGTCAAGTATGCCGACTCTGATAGTACCAAGGATCCCGATTCTAATGATGAAAAGATGGGGAAGCGAAAGAAGAATGGCAACGGCAAGGGCCCTCAGCATAACCCAACAAATCAAGGAGGTAATAAACGTAAGGTTGATGGTAGTTTGGAGTTTGTGGCTAACACTAATGCGCAGGGTAACAACCAACGGCGTAAGGGGAGACCACCTCCCCGGTCTGGCGGGTCAGGCCCCACACTTGAGTAGTTACTGAATGAGCCATGTCCAAGGCACGACACTCAGCAAAAGTCGGCTACTCATCTATGGAAGGACTGTACGATCATGAAGGCTTTCAAAAATTCCAACATGTTCAATGGTAATAATGGGCAGGGCGGCGGCTCAGGTGGCGGCGGTTTTCATGACCTGGGCGGCAGTTCAAATTCCAACTTTCAAAATTCTCAAGGCAATCAAGGTGGTTATAACCAGCAACCTGGCCAGGGTGGTCAGCAGCAGCAGCAACAGCGGCAAGGTGGATACCAGAGCCATCCAAAGCATCTGAATGGTGGGCAATATCATGTGTTTACCACCAGTTTGTGCAAACGAGACCAGAAGCTTCATAAGAGGGCTGTGAACGTTGTTGAGCCAGCACTTCCTCCTTATTTGAGATGGTCTGAGCAGCCTATTCTATGGAGTAGGGAAGATCGCCCTCCCTGGGTTGATAATCTGGGTCACCTAGCCTTGGTGGTAGCCCCTCGGGTTGGTGGATATAAGTTCACCAAAGTACTCATGGATGGAGGTAGCAGCATCAACATCCTCTATTATGAGACCTTCTGTCACATGAGGTTAACTGATAAAAACCTTAAGCAGTCGAACATTGTTTTCCATGGCGTAGTACCTGGTAAGTCGGCTTATCTAGTTGGTAAGATCGAGCTGGAGGTAGCCTTTGTAGATGAATATGACTCCAGGGCCGAGAAATTGACCTTTGAGGTGGTCAAGATCAGAAGCCTGTATCATGCTCTGTTTGGGCGACCGGCTTATGCCAAGTTGATGGCATGGCCGTGTTATGTGTATTTATAGCTCAAGATGCTGGGTCATAAGGGTACCATCACAGCGCATGGGAGCTGGAAGGTAGCCTTGGAATGTGAGGAAGGCGACGCGGCTTATGCTGAGTCGGTCTGTGCAACAGAAGAGTTGAAGTTCTACAAGGACAATGTTGATCCGGCAGATATGACATCTTTGAAAAAGCCAACCACAAAGCATGAGCCGGCCATGAAGTTTAAGTCGGCCAATGATACTAAGCTTGTTGACTTTGTTCCAGGCGACTCATCCAAGCAGTTCAGTATCAGTGCTAACTTGGATCCCAAATAGGAAAGCGCGCTCATCGAGTTCATCTGAGAGAACCGGGACATCTTTGCATGGAAACCTTCTGACATGTCGGGTGTACCGAGAGAACTCGCTGAGCACACTCTTAATATTGATCCGAAGTTTAAACCGGTCAAGCAGTTTCTTCGGCGGTTCAATGAGGAAAGGTGTAAAGCCATTGGTGAGGAAGTAACCCGACTCTTGGCGGCTGGGTTCATTGTTGAAGTTTTTCATCCAGAGTGGTTGGCTAACCCGGCGCTTGTGCTCAAGAAGAACGGCACCTGGCGTATGTGCGTGGATTACACAGATTTAAACAAGGCTTGTCGGACTGATCCCTTTGCTCTCCCTCGTATTGATCAAATCATTGATGCTACGGCGGGTTGTGAGCGTTTGAGCTTTTTGGATGCTTACTCTGGTTATCATCAGATCAAGATGGCAATTAAGGACCAGGAGAAGACATCGTTCATTACTCCGTTTGGAGCCTTCTGCTATGTATCTATGCCTTTCGGGCTCAAGAGTGCCCAGGCGACTTACCGGCGGTGTGTGCAGAATTGTCTTCATAATCAAATTGTGCGCAATGTTCATGCTTATGTGGATGACATTGTGGTAAAATCCAGAGAGAAGGAGACCTTAATAGATGATCTGAAGGAAACCTTTGACAATCTTCGGGTATACAAGATGATGCTTAACCCGGCCAAGTGTGTTTTTGGCGTGCCTGCAGGCAAGCTTTTGGGTTTTCTGGTTTCTAGCAGGGGCATCGAGGCTAACCCGGAGAAGATCAAGGCCATCACCTCTCTGGCTAAGCCGGCATGTATCAATGATGTTTAGTGTTTGGCGGGTCATATCGCTGCTTTAAGCCGGTTCATAAGACGGTTAGGTGAGAAGGCCATACCACTGTATCAAATGATGAAGAAGACAGATAACTTCGTCTGGAGTGACGCTGCCAATGCTGCCTTTGAAGATTTGAAGAGACAGCTAGCTGAGCCGCCGGTTCTTGCTGCTCCCATTGATAAGGAGCCCTTATTGTTATATGTGGCTGCTAACACGCGCGCCGTCAGCGTGGCCATCATGGTGGAGCGCAAGGAAGCTGGTAAGGAACATCCGGTTCAGCGGCCGGTTTACTATATAAGTGAGGTACTTATTGAGTCCAAACAACGGTATCCACATTGACAGAAGCTTGTTTATGGGGTGTTCATGGCAAGCCAGAAGCTTAAGCAGTATTTCCTGGGCCATCCTATTATTGTGGTTAGTTCTGCTGCTTTAGGAGATATCATTCACAACAGAGAGGCCACCGGACGAGTCGCCAAGTGGGCCATTGAACTTGGCCCTCATGGTTTAAAGTATGTGCTACACACTGCTATCAAATCTCAAGCACTAGTGGATTTCATCAACGATTGGACAGAGCTGCAGATGCCTGAAGAAAAGTCGGATAACACATATTGGACTATTCATTTTGACGGGTCCAGGCAATTGGAGGGCTCGGGGGCTGGAGTTGTCTTAGCTTCCCCTCGAGGTGACAAATTTTGTTATGTGCTATGGTTGATGTTTCCCTGTACCAACAATGCAGCTGAGTATGAAGCCTTACTCCATGGTCTTCGGATGGCTAATGAGATGAGCTTAAGCCAGGTAAGGTGTTTTGGTGACTCAGATTTGGTGGCTCAACAGGTATCAGGCAAGTGGAATTCCAAAGGTCCTCTCATGGCGGCTTATCGCCGTGAAGTTGACGCCATTGCTGGACACTTCAAGGGTTACCAAGTGGAGCACATTGACCGCAGAAAGAATGAGGCGGCTGATGCCTTAAGCCGACTGGGCTCTCAGCGTAAGCCGGTGCCACCTAATACTTCTTGGATATTCTGCATAACCCTTCTGTCAAGTTACCCATAGAGGAAGACTTGGTTGTTCCTGACCCGGAAGCACAATTGGTGGCGGCTCTTCATGTTATCCCAGATTGGACAGTGCCATATTTGGCTTACATGACCCGGGGTGAGTTGCCGGAGGATGAAACCTTGGCCAGGCAGATAACCCGACGGTCTAAGTCAATGACAATTGTCAATGGTGAGTTGCATCATCGCAGTGTTACACGGGCGTTTCAGCGTTGCGTCTCCCCTGAAGAAGGCCAAGAAATTCTACGAGAGATTCATGTAGGGGATTGTGGTCATCATGACGGGTCAAAATCCCTTGTGGCCAAGGCTTTCCGTCATGGATTCTATTGGCTGACGACTCATGCTGATGCAGAGGATCTGGTCAGTAAATGTGACGGTTGTCAGAAGTTCCCAAGACGTGCTCATGTGCTGGCTCAAGAGTTGAGGATGATTCTAGTTACTTGGCCGTTTGCAGTTTGGGGGCTTGACATGGTTGGGCCTTTTAAAAGGTCCAAAGATAAAAAGACCCACCTTTTGGTGGCAGTTGATAAATTTACAAAGTGGGTTGAGGCAGAGCCATTCAGTAAGTGTGATGCAGCTACGGTGGTTCAGTTCATAAAAAAGGTGATATTTCGCTTCGGCTTTCCACATAGCATTATAACTGACAATAGTACTAATCTGTCTAAAGGCGCCATGGAAGAAGTTTGTCAACGCGAGCATATTCGGCTTGATGTTTCATCAGTGGCTCACCCCAATCCAATGGTCAAGCCGAGAGAGCCAATCAGGAGATCTTGAAAGGCATCAAGCCCCGGCTCTTGGTCCCCTTGCAGCGGACGCCGAGTTGTTGGGTTGAGGAGTTACCCTCTATGTTATGGAGCATCAACACTACTCCCAACAGATCTACATGTTATACGCATTTCTTCATGGTCTACAGAGCTGAGGCGGTTCTCCCTAGTGACATCCGTCATGACTCGCCCCGCGTGACGGCTTATGTTGAGGCGGACAATGAACATGCGCGTCAGGATTCTCTTGACCTGTTAGATGAAAAGCGGGACTTGGCAGCAGCTCGTTCGGTGATTTACCAGCAGGACTTGTGCCGCTATCACAGCCGCCGGGTTAGGTCCAGAGCCTTTCAGGAAGGTGATTTGGTGCCCCGGCTCATCCAGGATCAAACTGATGCACACAAGTTATCCCCACCTTGGGAAGGACCCTTTGTGGCCAGCAAGAACTTGAACAACGGGTCATACTACCTTATCGATGTTCGAGAGCACAAAGACTCACGTAAGTCGGAGGAGGAGACCCGCCGGCGATGGAATATCGCTCATCTTCGGCCTTACTACACTTGAGCCACCGGCTCTCATGATGTACATATTTTGACAATGTATATATTATGATAAATAATAAAGTAGGACCTCTGTCCTTTTTTCCTTCCTCAAAGGTAAATGTATCATTGTTATTATCATTGTCATCTCAGATGATCACTTGGGGGCTTATCGTATTCAATCCAGTTTCACCCTCTTGATCCGGCTTACGATCATATTCGAATCTAGCCATTAAAACTTATGATCACTAGGGGGCTTCTTGTTCAAACATAGGTCATATTCGAACCAAAGAGAACATAGATGTCGGTACCCTTTTGATTGGCACTCTGCCGAGCTCACTAGGGGGCTTCTTGATTGTATTCGAATCATAGCTCAACCCCTTTTGGGAACCGACTTGATTGTATTTGAATCAGAGTCGTTAAAAAAACTCTCAAGGTCACTAGGGGGCTTCCTGTTCAAACATAGGTCGTATTCAAACCAAAGAGAACATAGCTGTCGGTACCCTCTTGATCGGCGCAACGCCAAAGCCACTGGGGGCTACATGATCGTATTCGAATCCTAGCTTAACCCCTCTAGAACGATTTACTGATCGTATTCAAATCAGCAGCCTTGAATTTTTTATATTCTATTTGGTTTAAGTTTTCTTTGGAAGCACCCTTTATTTGACTTGAGACTTTTCTGAGGTTTACAAGTACAAGTCTGGTTAATTTTAACCCGGCTTAATATTGGCTGATAAGCCGCTAGTATATGAGCATCATTATACCTTTGGAAATATTCCTTTCCAAAGATTGGGTTATCACCCTTACTGACCGGGTCATATGAGCCGGCGGTGCAAATTTAAAAGGTCGCAGGTGTAAGATTATAGTTGAGTTTTTACAATAAGCTTATTTGTGACTCTTTTTATATTAAGTTATTTTGACCCGCCTGGCGGTAGGCCGCCAAGGGATCTTGTGGTATGTTTTCATATGCAGGACAGTTAACAGGTCTGGTCAAGCATACGGTAAGCAGATGAAAAGTAACACGGGTGAATATAACACGGCAGCTTAATGACATTAAGCATCAAAACATGCACAATGGCACGACCAAAACAAAGTTATTTCTATTCTATTACATGACTCCCTAAGTCCAAATGATTCACATTGTTTTTCAGCACATCACAGGTGTGAGCCGCCATGGCAGGTTAGCCTTCATGATTGGCCTGAAGCGTCCGGGTTAGCTCTCTCCGCGTCTTCACCCTGTTCCCTTTCCTGGAAGGTTGACGATGACCAGTCAATGTTGTTCAAAGCTTCAAATTCAGCTTCATCATCAACTAGGCCGGCCGGGTCAACTTTAGGGGCGAAGGTGTGCTTATGGAGTGGGGGGATCAGACTGGTCACTTCATAGTGAGGCGTTGGAATTCTCCGGTTCTCTGCGTCATAACCCGCCTGATACTTGGTAAGGTCCACTTCGTTCGCTATCAGGGTAGCCACAGGGCGTATCTCCTTTACACAAATGGTAAAGTCTGTTTCTTCAAAAGGAGTGCCATCTTCCTTCAAGCTTGGATAGCCAGTGGCAATGTCGGCTGGATCTAACTCTGGTAGCCAAGCCTTGGCCCGGCTTAAAGCATTTACCGCTCCGGCTCTTGCAGCTGACCGTCTCAGTTCATTGAACCGTTGGGATAGCACGGAAAGCTTCTTCAAGACCTCTACCAGGAGGGTAGGCACTTCATTTGACAAGGCCACCGTGGCTAATGCATGTTGAGACCCGGTGTACAATTGCTCCACCAATGTGTAAACTGCCTTCAGCTTGATCAGCATATCTTGGTTCAAATTGGAGCTTCTGGGGCCTGCATAAACATGATCAGGTGAGTCAATTCCAATTATATGATCAACTGAAAGGTTCAAATGTTTAAACACTTGCAGGGCGACTTACCAAAGATGGCCGAGACCATCTGAGAGACATGGCGCTTTAAGCCGGTTAATTCACCGGTTGCTTCTTCCAGAGCCGCCTCTGCCTTCTCAGCTCGATTAATCAATGCAGTTTTTTCATCAGCCCAGGCCTTCTTTTCAGTTTCAAATTTTTTCTTCAGTTTTTCTTGTTCAGAAATACGGAATTTGAATTTGGTATCGACCTTTTGGGTCTCCGTCTCTTGGGCCTCAAGGCGGCTCTTCAGATCAGTCACCTCCGATTCGAGTTGACTCGTGGCGGCCTATACAAATACATGGTCAAAATCAAGCCAATTTTTTATGCAATAGTCAAGTCCCAAGCCTTTTGCATCTATTGCAAAAATAGTAAGTCTGGGACAAAACTCTTCGGTTGCAGGAATGCAAGTAGTATACATTGATGGGTGGATGGAGTAGAACATTGGAATCTATACTCCTCTCTCCCAACAAGAATATGGAGAGATAAAAGAATAGTGGTACTAATAGTTATCAGCGGGGCTAAGTCAATTTAGAGTTGTTTTACAAACAAATGCAATGCATCACTATAGAATTTGTTCATTACAATAACAATCACATATAGGAAGGATCATACCAGCCCTAGTTCTCTTGTTAGTTAGTTTTACTATGGAGTAGTAGCAAAAACGGAATTCATAATCCTAGACAAAGTAAGAGAAGACAAATCAATTTGATTCATTATGTTGCATGCTAAATAAGCACCAAATATATTCGGCAGATGTGAAAGGAATAGAAAACCAGCAATATGTGTGTCTACATGCAGTGGCGGAGCTTGGGCTGAAATCTAGGGGGGGCAATGGGCTGGGGGGCAAACAATATGTATTTTGGGCTGATTTTTCTTGAGATATGGGCCAAATACTAAGGGGTATTTCAGAAAAAAAAATCATGGGCTGGGGGGGCAATGGCCCAGGTTGGCCCCTGAGAAGCTCCGCCACTGTCTACATGTGTGTTGTTGCATATGTGGATGTTTGGAGATCTCGAGCGTTGTTGTTTACGACTTGGTCGCCGTGGTGGATATGGAGCAATGTGTCACCCCGTCTCAATGAGTCCACGAGCCCCATGGCATTCTCTTCCTTGTCCTCTCCTCACTGTGAAATGCAAGCCCTGGTGTCGGTGTCAAAACCGGCGGATCTCGGGTAGGGGGTCCCGAACTGTGCGTCTAGGCGGATGGTAACAGGAGACAAGGGACACGATGTTTTACCCAGGTTCGGGCCCTCTTGATGGAGGTAAAACCCTACGTCCTGCTTGATTAATATTGATGATGTGTGTTACAAGAGTGGATCTACCACGAGATCAAGGAGGCTAAACCCTAGAAGCTAGCCTGTGGTATGATTGTTGTTCGTCCTATGGACTAAAGCCATCCGGTTTATATAGACACCAGAGAGGGCTAGGGTTACAAAGAGTCGGTTACAATGGTAGGAGATCTACATATCTGTATCGCCAAGCTTGCCTTCCACGCCAAGGAAAGTCCCATCCGGACACGGGACGAAGTCTTCAATCTTGTATCTTCATAGTCTTGGAGTCCGGCCGATGATGATAGTTCGACTATCCGGACACCCCCTAGTCCGGAACTCCCTCAGTAGCCCCTGAACCAGGCTTCAATGACGACGAGTCAGGCGCGCATGTTATCTTCGGCATTGCAAGGCGGGTTCTTCCTCCGAATAATTTATAGAAGATTGTGAACACCAGGATAGTGTCCGGCTCTGCAAAAATAAATTCCACGCACCACCGTAGAGAGAATAATATTACACAAGTTCAATCTGCTGACGTATTTTGCGGCGTGACGTCACACCACTACCAAGCCTTTACTAGAATCGTTTTTATTGTACCACCTCAGCGCATTTAGCGAAGCGGTTTCCTTGGCACGTCTTGTCAAAGCAGAGATCGTGTTCCCCTTATTCCGGGATACGGACGTGGGTAACCCAACCGTGCCCGTTGCCACGCCCCCTCCATCGAAGGCGGGTTCCAAACGGTCACGGGGACGGCTCTTGGTATTCTTCCTCTTTATAATGAGACCAAGGCCCGTTCTTTTCCTTCAATCCTCTATCGAGTCCGCCCCTCGCTCCGAGTTCCAACACCCAGGGCTCCAGATTCGGGTACCTTCGATCTTCGACAATGTCCGGCCCCGACCTACGAGGCCGGTGGATGCCCTCCTCCGTCATGGAAGAGGACGTGCTAAAGCTGAGAGACGCCAGGTACTTAACCTACGAGATTTCGCATAGGTTGCCTGCCCGAGGGCAGGTTATTCTGACTCCCGAGCTTGGTGAGAGCGTCGTGTTTGTGTCTCACTTCCGTCGGGGTTTAGGCTTCCCGACGGATCCCTTCGTGAGGGGGCTCATGTTTTACTATGGGCTGGAATTCCATGACTTGGCTCTGGAGTCCTCCTCCACATCTCATCATTCATTGTCGTCTCGAAGCCTTCCTCCGCACTACCCCTCACTTCGGCTTGTGGCTCAAAACCTTCAATGTGGAGCCGAAGATGATTGAGGGGCGTCAGGCAGAGTGTGGAGGGGCGGTTATAAGTAAGAGGGCCGATGCTCCATGGCCCGAGGGCTCTTTTCAGGAGGAGCTCGGCATGTGGAAACAGGAGTGGTTCTATATCACCACTCCCAGGGGCAGCAGGCAGAGGCCGCTGCCCGTCTTCCGCTTGGGCCCTCCACAACAGTTGATCTCATGGGTCAACAAGGGGCGTGACTAGGGGCCGTCCAAAGACGTACCCCTATTGTAGGACCGGATTCGAGGCCTCCAGGAAAGGGAGATCAATCTGGTCGTAGTGGTACAGGTTATGCTGATCCGGCGCCTACTGCCCTGCAAACGTCGCCCCCTCCGCCTGTGGGAATTTAATCCGGAGGGGACACGAGCTCTTCAACACTTCATGGGTTTGACACCCGCAGAGATGTATAAACTGTTCTTCGGATCGCAAGAGATGCGTCCGGACTTGACCGAGGATGCTGGCCTAAGCTGCAATCGCCCGGATACTCAAGTAAGTAGCCCTGTGTCCGGACACATCGTCCATTTATTTATCGTGGGTTTGCCTTTTAACCAGCTATCCCTTGGACAGGAGTGGATAGTGCAAGCAAAACTGATATGGTGTCCGTCCCCCTCCCTGAGACCACGCAGGATCCCGTGTTAATCAAAATGTTGGAGGTTGCACCTTTGGAGGAGGGCGAAGGGGGGCATAGGGGAACTACCACCTCTGCCAAGGAGGCTTTCAGTAAGGGAGGAGTCGAGAGTCCCTCCTTCCAGGGGGAGAAGAGGACCGCTTCCGAAGACCCGGGGGCCAAGGCCTCAAAGCAGGGAAAGAAATCTGTACCGGAAGGTCCTGTGTCGGGAAGAGCCCCGGCCGTACTGTCTCCTTCGAGGAATCAGCCCTCCAGCGAGCCGTAAGTAAAAAAGGGGGAATTTTGTAATAGGGAACGCCCCTATATTATTTCCAAAGGCAACCAAAGTTTTCACCTTGTAGTTCGGATCTCATCCCATCTCAGCAGAGCTCAACTTCGGGGGACCTTCGTCCGGAGATGATGGAGAGCGAGACGCCTCCATCTACCGCCCCGTCCAGCGGGGCGGACAACCCTGAGGTGTCGTCACGGAGGGTCTCCCCGAGTCCGGCCCTCCGGCACCCGTTGGGGTACGACCGGTGGAGCTGCAGGATTTGCTCAAGAGGGCGTCTATCTCAAAAGATCACCGCACATTAATGAGTATGGTGATTGAGACGATCTCGTCCGCCGAAAGCAGGTTGTGTGAGGCCATCGGAAGTTTGCTGACGGGGTTTGAGGTACGCAAAAAATGACATACCTTTTGACAGTTTTGCACATGAAGTGCGCCCTGTATAGATAGTAGCCCCTGAGACTTGGTATGCTGTTGAAAGCGACATCGTGCCGAGGATCATAATCTCAGTTATAGATTGTCGCCTTTCCTGTGCAGGTGGCGGAACGTTCAGTGGCCAGCCGGACTGATGGAGTTGCCGAGCTGAAGAGGCAACTCGACGTTGCGGATGTGGACATCTCGTTGGTCAATAAACGACTTGATGAGTCACAAGGTATGTGGTTGCTCCGCGGTTGCCTAGTAAGGGAGCTGACGCCCATTCCTTACGATTTGTATGCTTGATGCAGATGGTGCTGCTGCTGTGGAAAACCTTCGAGCAGAACTTGCTCGGGCCAAGGAGCAAGCCAGAAAAAGCGAAGCGGCTGCCTCGAAGGCAGCGGAAGAGCTAGAAGCCGAGAAGGCTGCTCACTGCCGAAGCAGGGAGGAGATGGCCGGAATGGTCGTGAAATTAAAAGATGCTACCGACCGCCAGGAGGTTCTTGAAAGAGAACGTCGAGCGGAGCAAGAGGACCTGAAGAAGGCCGACGCCGAAGCCAAGGATGCCCGTAGTGCAATGCGGGCTATGAAGGAGGAACTGCGTCAGGTCAGAGACATTGTGGCTGGAAAGCCCTTTATGCTGCGTAGGAAGTTCACGGATCCGAAGTATGCTCAGCTGGGCCGGTTGTGCGGTGCGGAGGATCCTTATCTGGATTTGGCGGCGAGTGCGGCGGACGCAGTCGTGCACTTCCGAAGCCAGAAGGATCACGAAATGGAAGAGCTTTTCTGGTCTCAATTCCATAGTCCGGAGCGTCCACTTCCGTTGAGTGATCGGCTGGTTGAGTGGGCTGAGCTAAATAGGTTGTTCGGACTTGCCATGACGGTGTTGGCGAACATAGTAATTTAAAAATTTTCCTACGCACACACAAGATCATGGTGATGGCATAGCAACAAGAGGGGAGAGTGTTGTCCACGTACCCTCGTAGACCGTAAGCGGAAGCGTTATGACAACGCGGTTGATGTAGTCGTACGTCTTCACGATTCGAACGATCCAAGCACCGAACGTACGGCACCTCCGTGTTCAACACACGTTCAGCTCGATGACGTTCCCCGGGCTCCAATCCAGCAAAGCGTCGGGGATGAGTTCCGTCAGCATGACGGTGTGGTGACGATGATGATGTTCTACCGGCGCAGGGCTTCCCCTAAACTCCGCGACGATATGACCGAGGTGGAATATGGTGGAGGGGGGCACCGCACACGGCTAAGGAACGATCCGTAGATCAACTTGTGTGTCTATGGGGTGCCCCCCTCCTCCGTATATAAAGGGGGAGAGGAGGAGGGGGCCGGCCAAGAGGGGAGGCGCGCCCTAGGGGGGGCAAACCTACTCCAAGTAGGTTTGGCCCCCCTTTCCTATTAGGAGTAGGAGAGGGAAGGAAGAGAGGGTAGGGAAGAAGGAAAGGGGGGCCGGCCCCCCTCCCAATTCAGATTGGGCTTGGGGGGGCCCTCCTTTGCTCCTTCTCCCTCCCTTCCACTAAGGCCCAATAAGGCCCATATACTTACCGGGGGGTTCCGGTAACCTCCCGGAACTCCGGTATAGTCCCAATCTCATCCGGAACCTTTCCGGTGTCCAAATATATCCGTCCAATATATCAATCTTTATGTCTCGACCATTTCAAGACTCCTCGTCATGTCTGTGATCACATCCGGTACTCCGAACAACCTTCGGTACATCAAAACTTATAAACTCATAATAAAACTATCATCGTAACGTTAAGCGTGCGGACCCTACGGGTTCGAGAACTATGTAGACATGACCTAGAACTATTCTCGGTCAATAACCAATAGCGGAACCTGGATGTTCATATTGGTTCCTACATATTCTACGAAGATCTTTATCGGTCAAACCGCATAACAACATACGTTGTTCCCTTTGTCATCGATATGTTACTTGCCCGAGATTCGATCGTCGGTATCCAATACCTAGTTCAATCTCGTTACCGGTAAGTCTCTTTACTCGTTCCGTAATACATCATTTCATAACTAACTCATTAGTTACAATGCTTGCAAGGCTTAGGTGATGAGTATTACTGAGAGGGCCCAAAGATACCTCTCCGACAATCGGAGTGACAAAACCTAATCTCGAATTATGCCAACTCAACATGTACCTTTGGAGACACCTGTAGAGCACCTTTATAATCACCCAATTACGTTGTGATGTTTGGTAGCACACAAAGTGTTCCTCCGGTAAACAGGAGTTGCACAATCTCATAGTTGCAGGAACTTTGTATAAGTCATGAAGAAAGCAATAGCAACATACTAAACGATCAAGTGCTAAGCTAACGGAATGGGTCAAGTCAATCACATCATTCTCCTAATGATGTGATCCCATTAATCAAATGACAACACATGCCTATGGTTAGGAAACATAACCATCTTTGATCAATGAGCTAGTTCAAGTAGAGGCATACTAGTGACACTATGTTTGTCTATGTATTCACACATGTATCATGTTTCCAGTTAATACAATTCTAGCATGAATAATAAACATTTATCATGATATGAGGAAATAAATAATAACTTTATTATTGCCTCTAGGGCATATTTCCTTCAGTCTCCCACTTGCACTAGAGTTAATAATCTAGATTACATAGTAATGATTCTAACACCCATGGAGTCTTGGTGCTGATCATGTTTTGCTCGTGAGAGAGGCTTAGTCAACGGGTCTGCAACATTCAGATCCATATGTATCTTGCAAATCTCTATGTCTCCCACTTGGACTTGGTCCCGAATGGAATTGAAGCGTCTCTTGATGTGCTTGGTCCTCTTGTGAAATCTGGATTCCTTTGCCAAGGCAATTGCACCAGTATTGTCACAGAAGATCTTCATTGGTCCCGATGCACTAGGTACAACACCTAGATCAGAAATGAACTCCTTCATCCAGACTCCTTCATTTGCTACTTCTGAAGCAGCTATGTACTCCGCTTCACATGTAGATCCCGCCACAACGCTTTGTTTAGAACTACACCAACTTACAGCTCCACCGTTTAATAAAAATACGTATCCGGTTTGCGATTTAGAATCGTCCGGATCAGTGTCAAAGCTTGCATCGACGTAACCATTTACGACTAGCTCTTTGTCACCTCCATATATGAGAAACATATCCTTAGTCCTTTTCAGGTATTTCAGGATGTTCTTGACCGCTGTCCAGTGACCCACTCCTGGATTACTTTGGTACCTCCCTGCCAAACTAATAGCAAGGCACACATCAGGTCTGGTACACAGCATTGCATACATGATAGAGCCTATGGCTGAAGCATAGGGAACTCCTTTCATTTTCTCTCTATCTTCTGAAGTGGTCGGGCATTGAGTCTGACTCAACTTTATACCTTGTAATACAGACAAGAACCCTTTCTTCGCCTGTTCCATATTGAACCTTTTCAATACTTTATCAAGGTACATGCTTTGTGAAAGTCCAATCAAGCGTCTTGATCTATCTCTATAGATCTTAATGCCCAATATGTAAGCAGCTTCACCGAGGTCTTTCATTGAAAAACTTTTATTCAAGTATCCTTTTATGCTATCCAGAAATTCTATATCATTTCCAATCAACAATATGTTATCCACACATAATAATAGAAATGCTACAGAGCTCCCACTCACTTTCTTGTAAATACAGGCTTCTCCAAAAGTCTGTATAAAACCATATGCTTTGATCACACTATCAAAGCGTTTATTCCAACTCCGAGAGGCTTGCACCGGACCATAGATTGATCGCTGGAGCTTGCACACTTTGTTAGCTCCCTTAGGATCTACAAAACCCTCCGGTTGCATCATATACAACTCTTCTTCCAGAAATCCATTCAGGAATGCAGTTTTTACATCCATCTGCCAAATTTCATAATCATAAAATGCGGCAATCGCTAACATGATTCGGACAGACTTAAGCATCGCTACGGGTGAGAAAGTCTCATCGTAGTCAACCCCTTGAACTTGTCAAAAACCTTTCACAACAAGTCGAGCTTTATAGACAGTTACATTACCGTCAGAGTTAGTCTTCTTCTTAAAAATCCATTTATTCTCAATGGCTTGCCGATCATCGGGCAAGTCAACCAAAGTCCATACTTTGTTCTCATACATGGATCCCATCTCAGATTTCATGGCCTCTAGCCATTTTGCGGAATCTGGGCTCATCATCGCTTCCTCATATTTCGTAGGTTCATCATGGTCAAGTAACATGACTTCCAGAACAGGATTACCGTACCACTCTAGTGCGGATCTTACTCTGGTAGACCTACGAGGTTCAGTAGACACTTGATCTGAAGTTTCATGATCAATATCATTAGCTTCCTCACTAATTGGTGTATTTGTCACAGGAACTGATTTCTGTGATGAACTACTTTCCAATAAGGGAGCAGGTACCGTTACCTCATCAAGTTCTACTTTCCTCCCACTCACTTCTTTCGAGAGAAACTCCTTCTCTAGAAAGGATCCACTCTTAGCAACGAATGTCTTGCCTTCGGATCTGTGATAGAAGGTGTACCCAACAGTCTCTTTTGGGTATCCTATGAAGACACATTTCTCCGATTTGGGTTCGAGCTTATCTGGTTGAAGTTTCTTCACATAAGCATCGCAGCCCCAAACTTTAAGAAACGACAACTTTGGTTTCTTGCCAAACCACAGTTCATAAGGCGTCGTCTCAACAGATTTAGATGGTGCCCTATTTAATGTGAATGCAGCCGTCTCTAAAGCATAACCCCAAAACGATAGCGGTAAATCAGTAAGAGACATCATAGATCGCACCGTATCTAGTAAAGTACGATTATGACGTTCGGACACACCATTTCTTTGTGGTGTTCCAGGTGGCGTGAGTTGCGAAACTATTCCGCATTGTTTCAAATGTAAACCAAACTCGTAACTCAAATATTCTCCTCCACGATCAGATCGTAGAAACTTTATTTTCTTGTTACGATGATTTTCCACTTCACTCTGAAATTCTTTGAACTTTTCAAATGTTTCAGACTTGTGCTTCATTAAGTAGATATACCCATATATGCTCAAATCATCTGTGAAGGTGAGAAAATAACGATCTCCGCCACGAGCTTCAACATTCATCGGACCACATACATCTGTATGTATGATTTCCAACAAATCTGTTGCTCTCTCCATAGTACCAGAGAACGGTGTTTTAGTCATCTTGCCCATGAGGCACGGTTCGCAAGTACCAAGTGATTCATAATCAAGTGATTCCAAAAGTCCATCAGTATAGAGTTTCTTCATGCGCTTTACACCGATATGACCTAAACGGCAGTGCCACAAATAAGTTGCACTATCATTATCAACTCTGCATCTTTTGGCTTCAACATTATGAATATGTGTATCACTAATATCGAGATTCAATAAAAATAGACCACTCTTCAAGGGTGCATGACCATAAAAGATATTACCATATAAATAGAACAACCATTATTCTCTGATTTAAATGAATATCCGTCTCGCATCAAACAAGATCCAGATATAATGTTCATGCTCAACGCTGGCACCAAATAACAATTATTCAGGTCTAAAACTAATCCCGAAGGTAGATGTAGAGGTAGCGTGCCGACTGCGATCACATCGACTTTGGAACCGTTTCCCACGCGCATCGTCACCTCGTCCTTGGCCAGTGCTCGCTTATTCCGTAGTCCCTGTTTCGAGTTGCAAATATTAGCAACAGAACCAGTATCAAATACCTAGGTGCTACTACGAGCTCTAGTTAGGTACACATCAATAACATGTATATCACATATACCTTTGTTCACTTTGCCATCCTTCTTATCCGCCAAATACTTGGGGCAGTTCCGCTTCCAGTGACCAGTCTGCTTGCAGTAGAAGCACTCAGTTTCAGGCTTAGGTCCAGACTTGGGTTTCTTCTCTTGAGCAGCAACTTGCTTGTTGTTCTTCTTGAAGTTCCCCTTCTTCTTCCCTTTGCCCTTTTTCTTGAAACTAGTGGTCTTGTTGACCATCAACACTTGATGCTCCTTCTTGATTTCTACCTCCGCAGCCTTTAGCATTGCGAAGAGCTCGGGAATTGTCTTGTTCATC
This sequence comes from Triticum aestivum, assembly GCF_018294505.1. NCBI lineage: Eukaryota > Viridiplantae > Streptophyta > Magnoliopsida > Poales > Poaceae > Triticum > Triticum aestivum. The sequence goes on from NC_057804.1 coordinate 606,167,330, forward strand.
CCTTGCATATTATAGTTCATCACAAAGCTTTTGTAGCTTGGTGGCAGTGATTGGAGAATTCTGTCAATGACGCTATCATCCGGAAGATTAACTCCCAGTTGAATCAAGTGATTATTATACCCAGACATTTTGAGTATATGCTCACTGACAGAACTATTCTCCTCCATCTTGCAGCTGTAGAACTTATTGGAGACTTCATATCTCTCAATCCGGGCATTTGCTTGAAATATTAACTTCAACTCCTGGAACTTCTCATATGCTCCATGACGTTCAAAACATCGTTGAAGACTCGGTTCTAAGCCGTAAAGCATGGCACACTGAACTATAGAGTAGTCATTAGCTTTGCTCTGCCAGACGTTTACAACATCTGGTGTTGCTCCTGCAGCAGGCCTGGCACCCAGCAGTGCTTCCAGGACGTAATTCTTCTGTGCAGCAATGAGGATAATCCTCAAGTTACGAACCCAGTCCGTGTAATTGCTACCATCATCTTTCAACTTTGCTTTCTCAAGGAACGCATTAAAATTCAACGGAACAACAGCACGAGCCATCTATCTACAACAAACATAGACAAGCAAAATACTATCAGGTACTAAGTTCATGATAAATTTAAGTTCAATTAATCATATTATTTAAGAACTCCCACTTAGACAGACATCTCTCTAGTCATCTAAGTGATCACGTGATCCAAATCAACTAAACCATAACCGATCATCACGTGAGATGGAGTAGTTTTCAATGGTGAACATCTCAATGTTGATCATATCTACTATATGATTCACGCTCGACCTTTCGGTCTCCGTGTTCCGAGGCCATATCTGCATATGCTAGGCTCGTCAAGTTTAACCTGAGTATTCTGCGTGTGCAAAACTGGCTTGCACCCGTTATAGATAGATGTAGAGCTTATCACACCCGATCATCACGTGGTGTCTGGGCACGACGAACTTTGGCAACGGTGCATACTCAGGGAGAACACTTCTTGATAATTTTTAGTGAGAGATCATCTTAAAATGCTACCGTCAATCAAAGCAAGATGAGATGCATAAAGGATAAACATCACATGCAATCAATATAAGTGATATGATATGGCCATCATCATCTTGTGCTTGTGATCTCCATCTCCGAAGCACCATCGTGATCACCATCATCACCGGCGCGACACCTTGATCTCCATCGTAGCATCGTTGTCATTTACACCATCTATTGCTTCTACGACTATCGCTACCGCTTAGTGATAAAGTAAAGCAATTACAGGGCGTTTGCATTTCATACAATAAAGCGACAACCATATGGCTCCTGCCAGTTGCCGATAACTTCGGTTACAAAACATGATCATTTCATACAATAAAATATAGCATCACGTCTAGGCCATATCACATCACAACATGCCCTGCAAAAACAAGTTAGACGTCCTCTACTTTGTTGTTGCAAGTTTTACGTGGCTGCTACGGGCTGAGCAAAAACCGTTCTTACCTACGCATCAAAACCACAACGATAGTTTGTCAAGTTGGTGCTGTTTTAACCTTCGCAAGGACCGGGCGTAGCCACACTCGGTTCAACTAAAGTTGGAGAAACTGACACCTGCTAGTCACCTGTGTGCAAAGCACGGCGGTAAAACCAGTCTCGCATAAGCATACGCGTAATGTCGGTCCGGGCCGCTTCATCCAACAATACCGCCGAACCAAAGTATGACATGCTGGTAAGCAGTATGACTTGTATCGCCCACAACTCACTTGTGTTCTACTCGTGCATATAACATCAACGCATAAAACCTAGGCTCGGATGCCACTGTTCGGGAACGTAGTAATTTAAAAAAATTCCTACGCACACACAAGATCATGGTGATGGCATAGCAATGAGAGGGGAGAGTGTTGTCCACGTACCCTCGTAGACCGTAAGCGAAAGCGTTATGACAACGCGGTTGATGTAGTCGTATGTCTTCACGATTCGACCGATCCAAGCACCGAATGTACGGCACCTCCGTGTTCAGCACACGTTCAGCTCGATGACGTTCCCCGGGCTCCAATCCAGCAAAGCGCCGGGGATAAGTTCCGTCAGCATGACGGCGTGGTGACGATGATGATGTTCTACCGGCACAGGGCTTCGCCTAAACTCCGCGACTATATGACCGAGGTGGAATATGGTGGAGGGGGGCACCGCACACGGCTAAGGAACGATCCGTAGATCAACTTGTGTGTCTATGGGGTGCCCCCCTCCTCTGTATATAAAGGGGGAGAGGAGGAGGGGGCCGGCCAAGAGGGGAGGCGCGCCCTAGGGGGGGCAAACCTACTCCAAGTAGGTTTGGCCCCCCTTTCCTATTAGGAGTAGGAGAGGGAAGGAAGAGAGGGTAGGGAAGAAGGAAAGGGGGGCCGGCCCCCCTCCCAATTCGGATTGGGCTTGGGGGGGCCCTCCTTTGCTCCTTCTCCCTCCCTTCCACTAAGGCCCAATAAGGCCCATATACTTACCGGGGGGTTCCGGTAACCTCCCGGAACTCCGGTATAGTCCCAATCTCATCCGGAACCTTTCCGGTGTCCAAATATATCCGTCCAATATATCAATCTTTATGTCTCGACCATTTCAAGACTCCTCGTCATGTCTGTGATCACATCCGGTACTCCGAACAACCTTCGGTACATCAAAACTTATAAACTCATAATAAAACTATCATCGTAACGTTAAGCGTGCGGACCCTACGGGTTCGAGAACTATGTAGACATGACCTAGAACTATTCTCGGTCAGTAACCAATAGCGGAACCTGGATGTTCATATTGGTTCCTACATATTCTACGAAGATCTTTATCGGTCAAACCGCATAACAACATACGTTGTTCCCTTTGTCATCGATATGTTACTTGCCCGAGATTCGATCGTCGGTATCCAATACCTAGTTCAATCTCGTTACCGGTAAGTCTCTTTACTCGTTCCGTAATACATCATTTCATAACTAACTCATTAGTTACAATGCTTGCAAGGCTTAGGTGATGAGTATTACTGAGAGGGCCCAAAGATACCTCTCCGACAATCGGAGTGACAAAACCTAATCTCGAATTATGCCAACTCAACATGTACCTTTGGAGACACCTGTAGAGCACCTTTATAATCACCCAATTACGTTGTGACGTTTGGTAGCACACAAAGTGTTCCTCCGGTAAACAGGAGTTGCACAATCTCATAGTTGCAGGAACTTTGTATAAGTCATGAAGAAAGCAATAGCAACATACTAAACGATCAAGTGCTAAGCTAACGGAATGGGTCAAGTCAATCACATCATTCTCCTAATGATGTGATCCCATTAATCAAATGACAACACATGCCTATGGTTAGGAAACATAACCATCTTTGATCAATGAACTAGTTCAAGTAGAGGCATAATAGTGACACTATGTTTGTCTATGTATTCACACATGTATCATGTTTCCGGTTAATACAATTCTAGCACGAATAATAAACATTTATCATGATATGAGGAAATAAATAATAACTTTATTATTGCCTCTAGGGCATATTTCCTTCAGACGGATGTGGTCGCTCATCTGTGGCCGGAAAGGCCCAAGCCGAAGAGTTATTTTGGCTTGTTGCAGTAGTTCCTTGGGGCGGTGCCGCATATCGGGGCGATGAAGCGGTCGGCATGCATAGAAGGTGCACGGATGGCACTCGCCCGTGTTAAGACATACTGGGCGGAGATGGATGCCACCGCTGTTGCGTCCCAGGGTTCGGACGAAAGCCGATTCCCCACCGAGCACTATTTTGAGGAAGTCCTGCAGGGGGCTCGTTTAATAGAGTTGCAGTGCTCGAAAGATGTAATAGCTTTTTATACTTGTGCGTTCAAGTATTGAACTATCTCCTGTGCGGCCGTATGTGTATGTATAATCTGAAAGATGGCAGTCTTTGGCTTCAGCCCCCACGCACATGGTGCGGGGGTGTTTGCAAAAAAGAAAAGCGCTTTTTCACACTTAATCCAATGTCTTGGTCCTTTTAAGGAGGTGATAGCGAAGCAAACTAGGCAACCAGACTATAATGCTTTATCACTTTCACTTAGCCATAGGAGCTCGAATGTGGGGCTACTATATAGCCCCTAGCGGCACCGCTCTTCTCCGAACTCGGGGCGCGTATGTGCCTGACCGGGAAGCGGTCCTTCGTCAAAGCAGAGGAATTCTAAACATTCCAATGGTCGATCGAGTGGTTGACCAGTCTCTCGCTATATCATGACAGTCAGTTTTCGGCTTTCTCTACTGAGGTGCTCGCCCGACCGAACCGGGGCACAATCGCAGTAGTTCTCCTGGTGCCGCGTTAGCCGATGATACGGAACGTAAGGCAGCAAAACACAGGAGCCGGGCAAACCCAACATTTGACCAAAGACATGATTCGGAGCTGATGCATATAAGGCCTAACTCGAGACGCCGAACACTCCCTGAGGTGTTCGGTCTTTATGATACCGGGCAGAACAATGCCCTGAGCCCCTAGTGTCCAGGTACAGGCGGGAACTTCTGACGCGGCCGATGCCAAAACGCCAGCCTCCTCCTCGGCTATGGTAGGAAACCGGGGGATGTGTATCAACAAGAGACAGTAAGAAAGGTTTATGCAGGGTATTAATCTGAAAAGAATCCTTGCAACGGGTCCCTGCTGCACGTCTGCGCCCGTGTCTCCGTTGTGCTGTATCCTGGACGGGTGTAGCACGTGCTTCATCTGTAAAAGAGAAGGACTTAGTTTCTAAGAAATATCATGCAAAAGTTGTATTAAAATAAAGTATAATTTGGAAGATGAAGAAAGTTGAGCTTTATTGGCTCTCATCATTTATACACGCGGCCCCTTATAAAGGGGGTATGCGGCTGGGAAGCCCCTTGTTTATTTACGCCGGACTCGCCTAACCGTGTCTGGGGTTTGAATGACCTGTGTTTAGGGGCCTTGACCTGCAAGGTCGGAGTGGCTGTCAAGGCAGCCCCACGCTCTCCGTGGTCGAGGAACACTCGGAGTTACTCTTTAATGAGATTATGCCGCGTGGACCGGGCATTGTAAGTATAAGAGACGTGTAATGTGGTATTGCGTTAAAGCGGGCGAAAGCTTTGCGTCCCAGTAGTGCTCGATGGCCACTGTAAAATGGGGCGATATGGAGAGTGAGCTTTTCGCGACGGAGGTTGTCGGATGAACCAAACACAACCTCTAGTGGTACAGAGCCCATATAATTGGCTTAAAGGCCTGGCGTCACTCCTTTGAAGGAAGTGTTGTTATGGCGAATTTTGGTAGGGTCTATCCCCATTCTGCGGACGGTGTCCTGGTATGGCAGGTGCCGCGCTGTGTTTTCGTGTTATCACATGAAGTGAGTTCACTGTTTTGACTTCTAGTGGGAAAGTCTTCTGTTTTCCGGAGTGCTGCTTTTGGGGTTCGTCACTTTCGCTTGGTGTGTCGAGCCCCTTGTGTTCGGCGTTAAGTCGGCCGGACTGCTTGAAGACCCAACAATCTCTGTGGGTAAGGTTTGCAGGCCTCCCGGAGGTACCATGTATTTGACATAGCCTATCCAGAATCTTGTTTAGGTTGGATAGCTCGTCACTGTTGTCCTTGAGGGGCATTGTTTTGTTATTCGGCCGAGAGCTTTTGAATCCGGCGTTGACCGCCGTACTATTTGGGCCATTTTCCTTGTTCCGGCGCTGATCTTTTCTGTGTCATGATTTCCCATTTCCATCCCGGACTTCGGATGTACTCGGGTCGCTGGTGCTGCATCTAGCCAGCCAGCTGTCTTCCCCCGCGCAAAAGCGGGTCATGAGGCTTATTAGTGCGGCCATTGTTCTTGGTTTTTCCTGGCCGAGGTGTCTAGCGAGCCATTCGTCTTGGATGTTGTGTTTAAAGGCTGCTAAGGCTTCAGCGTCCGGACAGTCCACTATTTGGTTCTATTTAGTGAGGAACCTGTTCCAGAATTTGCGTGCTGACTCTCCGGGCTGTTGAGTTATGTGACTTAAATCGTCTGCATCCGGAGGGCGGACATAAGTCCCCTGAAAATTTGCTTGAAACGCATCCTCAAGCTCTTCCCAACTTCCAATCGTATTTTCTGGGAGGCTTTTGAGCCAATGCCGAGCTGGCCCTTTGAGCTTGAGGGGTAGGTATTTTATGGCATGGAGATCGTCTCCTCTGGCCATATGTATGTGTAGGATATAATCTTCAATCCAGACTCCGGGGTCTGTTGTTCCGTCATATGCCTCTATGTTTACGGGTTTGAATCCCGCTGGAAATCCATGATCCAGTACCTCATCGGTGAAACATAGTGGGTGTGCGGCGCCCCTGTATTTGGGTGTGCCGTTGTCTTCAAATGCTCGGCGGGTTATGTTGCTTCCTGGAGTCTTCTTTTTTGGCCCATAGATAGACCTGGCCGGTTCATCCTTTTTCCGAGGATCTTTGTGCTGATCGTGTGCCGGCTTGTGTGCGGCGCCCCTTGCTGTTCTTGGCCTGTCATCTGGTTGTCTATCCGGCCAGGTGGCTTCTTTCTTTTTTGACTGCGGGGGCTCTAAGGCCTCCTCGTCAAATTCGGACAACAGCTTGCGCTTCGGGTAGCTCTTTGTCTGGTGACTAGCGCTATATTTATCTGCGGTGTTGAGTACTTTGCTCCATCTCATTATGAGTGCGTCCTCTGCTGTTTTGAGCTTCCGCTTTTGCTTCTTCAAACTTCTTGCAGTGGCGACGAGCCTTTTATGAAGGTTCATATGCTCTGGTGATGTGAGATCGTCTTCGCCGGGGATGGGTTGCTTGGTGGCATGTTCGTCGTCCACTGCTTCGTCCTGCTCTAGGGCCGGGTCCGTATGGGTGCCGTTTTTATCTAGGCCGGTCTTCGGGCGGCGCTTGCGTCGCCGTTTTGGTTGTTTGTTGGGGGAGTTGTCCTTCGCCACGTCCCGTTTTTCCTCGTTGTCGCTTCCTTTTGGTGTATCCACCATGTATACGTCGTGCGTTGGGGTGGCTTTCCGGTGCCCGATGGGTGCTGGTTCTTGGTCGTCTCCGGCATCGTCGTCCATACCGTCGATGTCTTCGGAGTCGTAGTCTAGCATGTCGGTTAGATTGTCGACAGTGGCTACCAAGTGGGTGGTGGGTGGGCTTTGAATTTCTTCGTCGTCCGCATCCCAACCGTCCTGGCCGTAGTCCGGCCAGGGCTCTCCTGATAACGAGAGATACTTTAGCGAACTCAAGATGTCGCCGAAAGGTGAGTGTTGAAAGATGTCCGCTGCGGTGAACTCCATGATCGGCGCCCAATCGGATTCGATCGGAGGGGGCGAGGGAGGTTCGGAGTCCGGCACCTCGGAGTCACGAGCTTCGTGAGGGACAAGGTTAGTGTTCGGCTCTATCGCCGTAGAGGTTGCAGCCCCCGAGGCGGTGTCTAGCCATCCATCCTTGATCTGCGCAGCCGGCTCCGAATTGAAGATCGGAGCGGACTCGAGTGCGGCCTCCAGGGTACTGTCCGGCTGCAGAGCTAAATCATGCCCATCGTGACAGTGCGGCGCGCTTGGCTGTGGCCCGAACCCATCGAAGATCAAGTCCCCGCGGATGTCAGCCGTGAAGTTCAAACTTCCAGATCTGACCTGACGGCCAGGGGCGTAGCTTTCGATCTGCTCTAGATGGCCCAGTGAATTGGCCCGCAGTGCAAAGCCGCCGAATACGACAATCTGTCCGGGGAGGAAGGCCTGACCCTGGACTGCGTCGTTGTTGATGATCGAAGAGGCCATCGAGCCTATCGGTGATGACACAGAGGAAATCTCAATGAAAGCACCAATGTCGGTGTCAAAACCGGCGGATCTCGGGTAGGGGGTCCCGAACTGTGCGTCTAGGCGGATGGTAACAGGAGACAAGGGACACGATGTTTTACCTAGGTTCGGGCCCTCTTGATGGAGGTAAAACCCTACGTCCTGCTTGATTAATATTGATGATGTGTGTTACAAGAGTGGATCTACCACGAGATCAAGGAGGCTAAACCCTAGAAGCGAGCCTACGGTATGATTGTTGTTCGTCCTATGGACTAAAGCCATCCGGTTTATATAGACACCGGAGAGGGCTAGGGTTACACAGAGTCGGTTACAATGGTAGGAGATCTACATATCCGTATCGCCAAGCTTGCCTTCCACGCCAAGGAAAGTCCCATCCGGACACGGGACGAAGTCTTCAATCTTGTATCTTCATAGTCTTGGAGTCCGGCCGATGATGATAGTTCGGCTATCCGGACACCCCCTAGTCCGGAACTCCCTCACCTGGGCCGTCCTGGACGTGGAAGACAACACATGGCACAACAACAAGGACACCAATAGAGATAGGGAAAAGGAGGGCAACGGATAGTGCGGTGACCAGAATGATGGGGAACACAGAGCTAGGGAAGGCAAACCCCCCGTAGAGGAGGCACGAGAAAGAGCATGGAGACGTGGTGCAAGGGAGGCGAGCAGGAACGCCCAACGTAGATCACGGCTTAGCGGAAGCGGAAGATGGGGAGATACCTTTCGCAATACGCTGGATATTTCCAATAGAAACATCTATGTCTGGTTTTTTTTCTCAGCCTTTTTTTATTAGAGAGAGACTTCATTATTATAGCAGACAAAACGAAGGTGGGAGAAATGTTGCACATAGAGGAATGAAATCGGGCGCCACTTATATAGTACCCCCTCTTCTGTATCTAGACAAATCGAAGATAAGTAATTCGGGACGGATATCATATTTTTTAAGCAGGAGAGAGGATAAATTAAAATTCATGCCCTCGCTTCGGTCTTTATAGTCATCGTTAGATGATCTACGAACTGAATGCAATTTTTATTATTTTTGATGTTCATTGTACTGCCATAATTGAATATGAGTAGATTGAAACTTTTTCTTTTTTTAAACGACAAAGCTATTTTCCTGCCGTCCTAATTTTAGGTACATATCCGAACGACTCTGTCCCCGTACGATCCGTATCGCACAGTCCAAAAAAACAGTTCGTGATTCGCGCGGGCGAGAAAAATAACACACTAATCCCGCGATTCGAACTCCGCTGTCCAGCAAATTGAATCTACCAAGCGACCAACTCAACCATCAACAACTTCTGGAAAATAATGGAGAGTCATACTACTTGACCTATTTAATCACCGATCCGCGTCAGCACAATTAGAGGAATATTTTTTTTCCTCAGATGTGGTTTAGCGTTTCGTGCATTGATTCAGGGAATTAATTTCGAAGCATTATCTTTCGAACTTCGTTAGGCCATGCACAGCCATGCAGTCATCCCATTTTTAGTATCATTTTAATGCCGCAACTAATGCTTGATTCCTTGAATCAAATAGATAAAAGGCAAACAATAACATAATCTTGAGGGTGAAAAATCAACAAGGTAACCTTTTCTTGGCTAATTGAACGGAAACATGCTTCTCCTCCACTATGTTGTCACATAAAGAAGTTGATTAAGTGTTCGCTTTTTTTAACACTTCAATAGATTATTTTACATATCGAATAGTGAATCGACGAACTAGCAACCTTGCTGGTTCATTTCACCGGTATTCGAACATTCTTTACTTCCGTAGCCTTTGTACGACTCCCCGTTAACTTTTGTATAAATAACATGATAAATTACGCACGACGGAGTGATAACCCATGCACAAACACCACGATAACTTTTGACCCGGAAAAAAGTTATTGAAAACATATCTTCGACAACTTTTGTGTAAGTGACACGGTAATATACACATCACAAAGCTGGTAATTGACGCACAAACACCATGGTAACTTTGACCCGATAAAAAATGTTGAAAAAACATACCCCCGATTACTTCTATGTAAATAACATGGTAAATTACACACCACGGAGTTGATAAGCAACATACGAACATCGGTAACTTTTGTCCCAAGGGGACAGATTGTTGAAAACCAACTTACGAACATC
>NC_057804.1:606177756-606179497 GCF_018294505.1 Triticum aestivum
AACTTCTATGTGAATATCATGGTAAATTACACATCGCAGACCTGATACCTTAATTACCCCGCTCCTGGTAACTTTGGTGCCGGTAGGGGGGGTAGGGGTGGTTGATGAAATACCCCCTAGTAACTTTTATGTGAATAGCATGGTAACTCACATCGCAGACCTGATAACTTTGGCACGGGGGAGGGGGGAGGGGTTGATGAAATATTCCCCGATAACTTTTTGTGTGAATAGCATGGTTACTCGCACATCGCAGACCTGATAAATTATGTGACTCGATCCTTATAACTTTGGTGACGGGGTTGTTTAAAAACATACCCCAATAACTTTCGTGTAAATAGTTTGATACTATACGCATCGTACACGTGATAACTCACATAAACACCGCGGTAACTTTAACCCGACCTGATAAGAAGGTTAGAGAAATCAGGTTTATGCCGCAGTAATATATGTGTAAACAACATGGTAACACTTACTTAGCCCAGAAGTGGTAACTTCTGATCCAAAAAAGTCGTCAGAATATATCAACATGGGATCTAGTTTCGAAGCTCTCGTCATGACGTTTTTTTATCTGAAAATTGTTTTTCGATCGTATCAGCTATTTGAGGTACAAAACATTTTGAAGTTTCGGAATATAGGGAAATCTAGGATGACAATTGCTACTCTGTCCTTTAGTTCATTTGCACATGGGAAGAAGGTTGGAGGACCATTTTTATGCCCCGGTAATATCTATATAAACAAGATGGTAACTTAGTTATTAGAAACATGATAACTTACTTAGCTTGGGCCTTATAACTTATTACAAAAAAAAATCATCGAAACATATCAATATGGGATCTAGTTTTAAAGATCTCGTCACGACAAATCTTTCATGTGAACATGAGTTTTCAATCGGACCGATGGTTTGAGTTACAAAACATTTTGAAGTTCTAAAACTAGGGGAAATCTGGGATGACATCGGCTATTATGTCCTCTAGTTTATTTGCACGTGGGCCGAAGGTTGGTTGACCAGTTTTATGCCCCGGTAATTTCTATATAAACAAGATGATAACTTATGAACCAGAGACGTGATAACTTACTTAGCATGGGCCTGATAACTTTTAATCTAGAAAAAAAGTCGTCGAAACATACCAACATGGGATCTAGTTTCGAAGGTCTCGTCGTAACGAATCTTTCGTGTGAAAACGGTTTTTTCATCGGAGCAACGGTTTAAGCTACAAATCATTTTGAAATTTCGAAATGGAGAGAATCTTTTGATGACATCATCTTCTTTTATTACTTTGCATGCATGCTTACTAAATATTTTTGGCAAAGAAGTAGTCTGCATGTACAGGTGCATACGTGGGCGTGCATGTACTCATTTTTGATGCCAGGTTAGTTGTTGAGATCGTTCGTCTGTATATGTTACTTAAATACAGACTAGTTGGTAGTTAGCACAATCCTTTTTTTAAATGTAGCGAGCCAGGAAACCAAGGCGGAGAAGGCGCATTTTTACCCCCCGCGGGCCAACGGCGACCGTGTTTCCCTTCGCTTCGCTTGCTTGCTTGCGTCCCTGCCGGCGGAAAAAACCCGAGTCCACACACCGTCTTCGCAGTTTCCATTCCAACCCCGCTGGCGTTGAGCCATTCCCCTCCTCAAACCCTCCCACCCCACCCAAATGCTGCCCCCGCCTCGCCGTCGCCGCCGCCTAAAACCCTAGCCCCGCCCCGTCCCGCCCCGATGCCGGAGCCCCCCGTCCCGGCCT
>NC_057804.1:606180155-606286805 GCF_018294505.1 Triticum aestivum
CGCCGCCCTCTTCACCACCCGCCACCAGGAGCTCGGCACCGCGCGCCGCGGCCGCCCGCCGCCGCAGGTGCTCAAGCAGGTCTGGCAGAGCGGCGAGCGGTACACGCTCGACCAGTTCGAGGCCAAGTCGCGCGCCTTCGCCAAGGCCCACCTCGCGGGCCTCCGCGACCCGACCCCGCTCGCCGTCGAGTCCCTCTTCTGGAAGGCCTCCGCCGACCGCCCCATCTACATCGAGTACGCCAACGACGTCCCCGGATCCGGCTTCGCGGCCTCCGCGCAGTCGCATCGGCGGCCGCACAAGAAGCGGAGACGGGAGGGCGCTCCGAATTCCGTTGACGAAGGGGAGAAGGCCACGGGGTGGAAGCTGTCCTGTAGCCCCTGGAACCTTCAGGCGATTGCGCGGGCTCCAGGGTCGCTCACCCGGTTCATGCCCGATGATGTTCCCGGGGTGACCTCTCCCATGGTCTACATCGGGATGCTCTTCAGTTGGTTCGCATGGCACATCGAGGACCATGAGCTCCACAGTCTCAACTTCCTCCACACCGGGGCGCCCAAGACGTGGTACGCGGTTCCTGGGGATCGGGCGGCCGAGCTCGAGGAAGTTATCCGTGTGCATGGCTATGGAGGCAATCCTGATCGCCTTGGTATTCCCCTTTCTTATGTTTGTGCCATCACTATATTCATCATTGTAGTATTATGAATCGACTGAATGTTTGTTCGTGCAGCGTCCCTGGCAGTGCTTGGGGAGAAAACGACATTGATGTCCCCTGAGGTCATTGTAGCCTCTGGTCTGCCCTGCTGTAGGTACAATCCCTGAAATGCTCACTGCTCAATGTTTTCTTGTCAAGTGCCTATGGTACATTCACATTTAATTTGTGTACTGATATGCATTCTGTGTCCGTGCTTCAGATTGGTACAACACCCTGGTGAATTTGTGGTGACCTTCCCAAGGGCCTATCATGTTGGGTTTAGCCATGGTCAGTGCATCCAGCCTTTAGATTTCATTATCGTGTTCCATTATCGTGATATGATAATGTTAGACTATATATTACATCTATAATTTAATTTTATGCTTATAGCACTGACAGTAAACTCAAATAATCTACGATTGCCCGTGCACTAATGTGTGCTGTTGTTGCATTGTTTCGTCAAAATAACTTTTGATATCTTAGGTACATAGCAAAATTACTAGGGAACTCTTTTTTTTTTGCCCATAGTACGATCATGTTTGTTTTTCATATCTTTATAGTTGTTTCGCTACATTGGATTTTTACCCAACCTTCTGATAGACATTTAAAGAATTTAACTTTGTAAGTCTACAGTCCTGTTCTAAGGGTTGTTAATGACGACGATAGTCTTATCTTTGCATGCCTGTAATACTATCTATTAAGTTCAGGTCTTCTACTATGACTTAGATCCCCCTGAGGTAGAACATATCTATAAGAATAATTTATTTTGGGCGACCAGCAGATAATGTACAACATAGCTATCCATTTTGTTTGTTCTGTGCAGCAGTTCTAAATGGTCTGACCAATATATTACAGGATTTAATTGTGGAGAAGCTGCCAATTTTGCAACTCCCCAGTGGTTGAAGTTTGCCAAAGAGGCCGCAGTTCGAAGAGCTGTGATGAATTACCTTCCAATGCTTTCTCATCAACAGCTACTGTATTTGCTAGCAGTTTCCTTTATATCCAGGTAAAATTTTATTTATGACCCTACATACAGATCAATGCAGAATACTTTTTTTATCTCCCTACAAAAGCCAAGGGGTAGAGTAAGCGGTTTAACTAGATGTACTCATTAGCTCTGGCATAACAAAGTGATTATGCATGGGGTATACACTTGTTAGGTCTGGACACTGAATTTCTTATGTATAAGTTCAGAAGTATTTGTACATCTATTGGAACTTGTGTGGGGGGTCAGTAGGCGCCTGCATCATCTGGTATGCCAAAATAACAAACTTAATATATCTGCTCAGAGACCAGGGAAACATATCACATTGATAGATAAGAAGTGTTACTATTGAAACATGAAAATGAGTTCTGCAGTAGAAGATCCCCAATACATCTATCGAATATTGCATTAGTACTTCTCTACCCATAGCTTATATTTTTGTTGAAGGCTGAATGTGGTTAACATTGTGGCTTGCCAACCATCATCTAGCTAGCTTGTAGGAGCAAAAATCACTAGTTGCTGTTATGTGGTTTAACATAAATTGTAACTTGGTGCTATCCCTTATCCAGTTACCTATGGTGTGTGTAAGACCCAGTCTGATTCTTTATTTGCTCTACACACACCAATGCTGCACCTTCACAAGAGAAATTAGCCACGTAACTTAATATCAATAGGAAGTTAGGAACCGAACTAAGCACCTATAGAATCTACAGAAACTTTTTATCGATGGCAATAGGTATCATTAGCATTTCACTGTTTGAAGGTGCGATAACATGGTTGAACGTAACACTCAGTTTTAAATGTAATAGGAAAATTCATTAATACCATTCAATGATCATGCATTTTGCCTGTATCTTGTCAGAATTTAGCATGTATATTAAAGCTGAAGTCTGATAAAATAATAGAACTTCAGAGTTTAGAAGAACATTACAGAAGCCCAAAACGTGTGTTTGGCATATATTCAAAAGAGAAGGACAGGAAAGCATTAAATGATAGTGTCCCTAGGACATCTTAACTCTCCAGGTTCTCTTGGGAAGGTAGCAATGCCATTTTAAGCTAACAATGTTATCACCTTTTATTTTATATATATTGAAATTTGTATCTTCCTGTTTGTAGAAGTGGTTTTAGTTATGTTGGACAGAATCATGATTGCCTCCTGTGTCGGAAATTTATGGCTAATGAAACATGCAACATAAAAAAACTTGACCAACCAAGCACTAGCACTTGGCATTGTTTTAACTTTTAAGATAAAATGACAGACACCAGAATTTCCATGTAATAAATTTTGCTCCATGGGAGTCGAACCCCAGTGGGTGGGTTGGTGCTGGCGCAGCACCCCCCACAGAACGAGCGATACTCGGTTCCTGAAAGAAAATTTATCATAAGAAACACACCTGTCATTGTCGTATAATGACAAGTTGTTCTCTTGATCAGTTGGTCTCCATGCTATAATTATGGATTTAATTATGCTTGATTTCTAGTGCTTTGGTGTCCATATTAAAATCACGAGGCTGCCAGATGATTATTAGGTTTATCATTCAGAATCTTGAATCTTGTTGGTTATTTTGATTTCAGAACCCCCAGAGAATTATTGTATGGAATCCGAACCTCTCGTTTGAGAGATCGAAGAAAAGAAGAAAGGGAACTACTAGTCAAACGGGAGTTCTTACAGGATATGATTAGTGAAAATGAACTTTTGTGTTCTTTTCTCAAGAAGAAATTAATTGACAATGCTGTTCTATGGGAGCCTGACCTGCTGCCATCTTCTACTGCTTTACATTCCTGCTCCTCTGGCCCAAAAGCTCCTTTGAAGGTTGATGATGTTCACAGTATCGAGTCTGTCCCCAAAGAAAACTGTTCATCTGATGATATTGCATCTAGAGCTGGGATACAACCTAAATGCATGTCTATGGACAGCAAATCATCTGATGCCATGTCTACTTCCGAGGCGCAAAAACTTGATACTGACACTGATGATGATGGTGACCTTCCTTTTGATTTGAGCATTGATTCCGGCTCATTGACCTGTGTTGCTTGTGGAATTCTTGGCTTCCCATTTATGGCAATTTTGCAACCCTCCAAGAAAGCATTGGAAGATATGTCCCTTGTTGATATAGAGAGATTTAAGCTGAATTGTGAAAAAGAGAACCATTCAAATGCAATTCCATGTTCTCCTGATGATGGCAATTCAGGTATGTCCTTACTTTCCAGCTTTCGTAGTCTCTTACAGGTGCAGGAAATAAGTGAACATTTTACTGACAGGTGCAGATTTGTTTTGTGTTGTCAATTGTCATCGTTAGTACTTCTCGCTCTTGTCATAGACTCATAGTTTCCGCTTATATGATAAACCTCACTAGGATCAAATTCTTAGCATCCTTGAATCCTTATTTTCTCTTTTCATCGAACATGATGAGTGATCCTGTCTTTTAGCACATTACAATTAATGGGTATGGTCGAGTAGAAATATTCTGTCTAGAATAATTGTAATATCAATGAATTCTTGCTGTGTGCTAATCATTGATTACATCACAGCTACTTCGTTTTAATTACATTGTTTGCTGATTTTTTTGGTGATACATGGAATGCATTACTGAACCCCTTTTCCCCACTGTTCTCTTATATTATAATTGTTGAAGTGTACATGTGGATTGCCTAACCCTTTCCATCAGTTCTGACTTTTGGTTGCGTTGGCTAGTGCATGAAGCTTAACATGGTATCAGGGCCTAAGGTCTTGCGTTCAAGTCCTGGTTTTCGCAATTTATCCAAAAATTGCTGCTGCCCCTCTCTGTGTCCACATATAGGCCTCTTGAGCCATACCTCTGAGTCTATTCACGTGTTGACTTCCCTCATCACACGTGAGAGGGGTTGTTGAAGTCTATATGTGGATTGCCTGGCCCTTTCCATCAGTTCTGACTTTTGGTTGCGTTGGCTAGTGCATGAAGCTTACCAATAATTAGTGTCCTTGCTTGTTTATTAAATATATATTTTCTTGTACTTTTCATTCTTTTATATTTCAGGTTTAGCTACAGTGATATGTTTTGTTTTTGCATGTGTGAATATTTGACAAAGGTTTCTCCCTGTTTGCCAGGACATCCAGTTATTGCCAAAAGACCTTCCAGCCCTGTGGCAGAGTCTAACTTCAGTCATCAGAATGCGGAATCAGATAAAGATGGTGTGGGACTTGATGGACCCCTACTACCACATAATAATAGTTCACATTCTTGCAGCAGTGAAAATACCCTTAATCCGTGCATCAACACAGAGACAACCGAGACGAAGATACCGAGCGCTCGTTTTGGTATAGAATTTAGTAAACAAACTGGCAGAGGTGATATCGATGCACAAGCCACAGAAAGTTGCGGCAACACTGTTGACTGGAATATAACCTCTGCATTTGTACGTCCCCGTATCTTCTGCTTGCAACATGCACTTGAGATTGGGGAGTTGCTTGAAGGCAGAGGGGGTGTACATGCTCTCATCATTTGCCATGCAGGTAGAGTATGATGCTAACTTATTTTATTCTCATATTCTCTTTTACTGCAAATGCCTGATGCATGCTGCCTTGATCCTTCACACGGGATATGAAATCAGTAATTCCTCTTTTGAGTTTTGACTTTTGACACACTTATGTGTTGTCATCATGTTTGGTTTGTTAAAGCTTTGTTTTATAAGATGCTAAATTGGTTTAGGTTGTCTTCATCTGTGGGACTTATTTTCTTTGTATTAAAAAGTTATTATGGCTTTTTCCTCTATATAAAAGACCAAACTCTTGAATATACTATGAAAATCAGTGTATTATTTTGTATCATTGAATACAGCTCTGGTCTTTTGTTACCCAAGTGGCAAATCCCCCAAAAAAATATATAATAACATGAAACATACTCCTTCCGTCCCAAAATTCTTGTCTTAGATTTGTCTAAATACGGATGTATCAAGTCACATTTTAGTATTAGGTACATCCGTATCTAGGTAAATCTAAGACAAGAATTTTGGGACGGAGGGAGTATTGATTTGTGTAAATTTATTCCAGTATAGATTATAATTGGAGGATGGTCTTGAAACCCTGTACTAGGATGGAGCACATAAATTACTGCAATTATTTGTACAAAAGCCAATTTATTTTTTGAAGGATGTAATACAATTGAACTCTGGTCTCTGGTGTTTGCTCGATGTGACTGATGTCGTATTCGCTGGTGTTATGCAAGTGAACTGTGCTTGCAGCTAATTGCAGTCATATCTGCTATATGTGTGGAAATTACAGAGTACACGTGACTTGACCCACTACGTGCTATTTTTGCAAATGGTCTCTGTCGGGTGCTATATAAAACAGTGCAGAATAATGCAATGATGGAGTAGACAATAGATAGAGTGACCATAGGAGTCAAAGTAGCGGTACTTGTTTAATTAGCAAAAAGAGTGGCATCTGAACTGTTTATGGACTAAGTCCAAACTTTAGGTCAAAACGATCACTTCAAAGATTGCACACATATGTCCCGAAGCGATCCAGGGAGCTCTTGGCCCACATTTCCTTATTTGTTGACCCAAGAGCGCTAATTGCAGACACGTGCAAATGACTCTAGCTTTGGGAGCTTATGCCTCCTTCAAAATATCTCAAGTAAACTCTTGTTTTGAATCATGACTAGGAACCAATTCTACACATGTTAATGCCATAATTTGATTAGTGTATTTCTTGAAGTTTAAAAATCCCCCCCTCTTTTTTTGCAGATTACACCAAGCTAAAAGCACTTGCAATATCAATTGCAGAGGAAATCGAGTTTCAATTTGACTGTAAAGATGTTCCACTTGTAAATGCGTCCAAATCTGATCTACATCTAATCAACATTTCAATTGATGACGAGGGGTACAAGGAAGATGAAAGAGATTGGACGACACAGATGGGTCTAAACATGAAATATTTTGCCAAGCTTAGGAAAGAAACACCAGGTTGCCAAGAGCAACCTCCTCTATCCTTTTGGAAGAGATTAGACATCTCAGATAAGCCTTTGCCTATTTCTGTCGTTCCAAACCTCAAATGGCTTTGCAGGAGAGCACGAACCCCATATAGAGTTGTTGGTTATGCTGCCAATCGTAATGCCACAGTAGGTCCTGACGTGGTTAGCCCTGCAGTTACAAAGGCTGAGATGGGCACTTCTGGAAATGCTTACGAGAATGCCAAAGAACAGCGAACTGCTGAACAAGATGCCCTTCTGGAGCCAAGTAGGTTGCAAGAAGCTGACGATGTTGCTGATATGCACACGTGTTCTGAGGACATTGATCAAGACATGCATTGTCTGATTGGTAGCAAAAGACAGCGAACCGCTGAACAAGATGCCCCTCTGCAGCCAAGTAGGTTGCAAGAAGCTGATGATGTAGTCGATATGCACACGTGTTCTGTGGACAATGATCAAGACATGCATCGTCTGATTGGTATACCTGTTGCTGTTGCTGAATATCCGATGGTGCATCAAGTTTGTGAAGGTACAGTAAGTGTTAGCACCTGTGAACTTGACGATCTGGTAAGTGCTAGCACTAGTGATGATTCAGTTTGTTCAGCGTATTCTCAGGATTCACCTGGGGTGTCAGATGACTTCACCACTGAACAGAAATGTGTCCAGTCAGATGAGTTGACTAGTTCCGTAGCTATGTCCGTACAACAGTTCCTTGTCGATGAAAGTATGACTGTAGAAGACAGCAGCAATCAGGAAAAATTGGGTTCTTATAATGTTACTTCAGAGTGCAAAGATAAACAGCTGCAAGTTCAACAGGAGCAGGAGAATATTGAACTTCGTAATAATGCTGGCAGAAACATGGCCACAGTAGTACAGGTTGATTCCAGCCATTTCCCTGACAAGGCCGTCAATCTCAAGAGCGCTATTCCCACTGAGTCACAGCATGAGTATCCGAAGAGAGATGCCATCGTTTTGGAAGGCATGCAAGCTGCTTTGATGACAGTGGTCTCCGGAGAAAATAGAAATTCAGTTCACACAGAATTGGATTCCCTTGGTATTTTACTTGGAGCTTTAGCAGAAGAATCCATTCTAGCAGATGTTCCTGGAAAAGATGAGGTTGATGATGCTTCCTTGACATTGATGACGCTGGCTAGCATTGACCAGTCTGCAGGCGATGTTGCACACAATGAAGTTATAGAGACGTCTAGCTCTTCTATTGGTGCATCTCTTTCATGCAGGGGGCGGACTTTGACCAATTTGGCATCTGATGGATCACTTAGGATTCAGAACGCTGAAATACAAAATAAACAAGAAAATGCTGAAGAAGTTGATGCCTGGAACTGCCAGGGTTGGAAGAGCAGCAGAGGGGTACTTGACAGTTCAGCAAACAGTTTATCTGAGACAGGCAAAAGTTCAGGCACACCAAATACTTATCAACCAGACATATTGTCTAGAAGCATTGGAAGCTCAAAAAGAACGAGCATCATATGCTATGTCAGACGCAAGCGCAAGCAAAAAAGAAAGAGGGAATCACAAAGTGTTGGGAGCTTTGCCCGCGCCCCGTGCGAGAGGCTGAGGCCCAGGACGAAACGTGCAGTAATTGAAGAGCCGGCAGAGCAGATTGAAACCGCAAAACCTTCCGCTGCCGCCACCAAGGGCAAGAGGTCTAAGGTGGTGGAGTTATTTCAGTGCGAGATTGACTTCTGCGACATGACATTCGAGAGCAGAGCGGACCTCCGCGCCCACGAGCGCAACATCTGCACCGACGAGTCGTGCGGCAAGCGCTTCCAGTCGCACAAGTACCTGAAGCGGCACCAGTGCGTCCACCGGGACGAGAGGCCGTTCAAGTGCCCCTGGGAGGGCTGCGGGATGACCTTCAAGTGGCTGTGGGCGCAGACCGAGCACATAAGAGTCCACACGGGAGAGCGCCCGTACGAGTGCTTGGTTGAAGGCTGCGGGCAGACGTTCAGGTACGTCTCAGACTACAGTCGGCACAGGAGGAAGTTCAATCACTACTGATTGGTCGTCGCAGCGCTGTAGGGGGGCAAAGGCTCCTCTGGCTGGTGCTGCTTTGTGTGTTGAGGTACGTTCGTCCTTCGTAGCAGGCTAGCAGCTCACGTATTTAATTAACCGCCCGGCGGCTAGTGTTAATCCCCTTCGTTAACAATGTGCCAAGTGTAGTCTAGGAAGTAGAGATAGATTGGGGGGTAAAAGGCCAGATGGCCCTTCATTCTTTTTCTCGGTCAGTCCAGTCATGTATGTAATCCCTTGATAAAGTTTATCAATTCGATGATGCCGAAATCTCCCTCAGTTGAGTGATGTATCTAAACTAATATATGCTCAAGTTTATTATAATGCAATGATGACGAGATCATCTGGTTCGTTCGTTTGCTACCTTTTTTTTTGGTCTCCTGAGGTTGTTGAAATTATTAGCGATAGGATCTTCACATCATGCGAGTGGTTTGGTATTTGGTTTTGTGCATTGTTGGGGACCTTGCAATTGCAGGTCTACCATTTTTTTCTGGGAAACAAACGTTGATTTGTACACTCGTTGAACAGTCGAGGCGTTGGATTCTTTACTGCTTTGCCTTAGGACTAAAACACATAGAATTGGAGAGACATACGTCCTGTTTAACCCTATGGCGTTAGGATTAGAAAACCAGCGAAATATGTTTGATAGATAAAGTGCACATCTTAGGAATTCATAAGGATCCAGACGCTCTAAAAACAATCTGTAACTTTATTTGAATCGAGAAGGGAATACAAAGTGAAAAAAATTTACGAAAAAAAGAGCTCTTGTTCGACATAATCACTTGACTAATTCAATTAAGTCAAAAATCCACAATATACAGTTCCTCAAGTTTAATCCAGACTTGAACATAATGACGACGATACAGGTTTTAACCAGAACTAAAAATAAGACCCAACCAACTAGTGATCCTCATAGAGTAGTAGTAGTATAGTAGTAGTAACGATAGGCCATCTAGACGACGACGACGACGACGATTTAGTGTGACTCGACGGACGGCGGCGTGTTGTTGGTGGAGCCGTGGTCCTTGGCGCCTCCGCCAAAGAAGGGGATGGGGTCGGCGAACATGGAGCTGACCTTGTTCTTGAGGCACTCCCAGTGCTCGCCCGCCTGCGCCCCCGTGAACTGCTTGTACTGGTCCTTGGCCTTCTCCAGGAGCGACGCGTCCTCCCCCACCGTGCTCTTGAAGCACGACGTCGACTCCTTCTCCGGCACCGCTGCCGCCGCCGCCGCCACCGGAGCCTCCTTGCTCTCCATCAGGTCCCGAAAGCTGAGATCGAAAACTTGCCCACGTCAAGAGAAGACGACGATGTCGCTGGATGCGGTTGTGTTGCTTTGGTGGGCAGGGGGTCGCGGGGTCGTGCCTACTTATATGCAGGGGAGGCCGTGTCTTGTGGAGGAAGCCGGGGCCGTCGCGGACTTGGACTTGGACTTGGAGTAGGGGAAAGGAAAGAACTTGGAAAGAAAGAGAAAGAGAGCGTCCCGTTGTGAACCTCCTCTTGGATAATAGTAATTGGATAAGAACACAAATTGACCACACGAGGAAGTAACACTTTGGAGTTCGGATCAGAAGTAGTAAAAACGAACTCTTTTCTTTTCTGATCGGATGAAGATTATCTTATCCCAAGTGCAAACGGAAAGGGAGCTGCTCGTCCTCTCCGCTTCTTCCTTGTCCCCTGCTCCAAGCCGCGAGCTTTCTCCTCGACAAGAAAACGCCCCTGCTCCTTTATAACTCCAGCTCGCCGCAGCAGCCATATCCACATCTCTTCTCGGTCGATTCCCTAGCATCCTTTTTTTTTGGCCACTTTGATCTCTCTACCAAGCCCGGCCGGCGTTCGAGTGCGATGGACACCAAGGGAGCGGCGGAGGCAATGCTGAAGGCGGCGACGCCCATGGGGGCCGAGGAGGAGGCCATGCTCAAGGCGCTGGCCCACAAGCAGGAGGCTGCTCCGGCGCCGGCCACGGCGGGGTCATGGGCGACGGAGGGCATCACGGGCGCGGCGTCGGCGGCGGTGGAGCGCTACTGGGCCAGCCTCAAGAGCCAGGCCCGCGCTGCCGGCGAGTACACGACGAGCAAGGCCCACGCGGCCGGTGAGTACACGACGCTCAAGGCCCGCGCCGCCGGCGAGTACACTACGAGCAAGGCCCTCGCGGCCGGCGAGTACACTGCGAGCAAGGCCCGCGCCGCCGGCGAGTACACGACGACCAAGGCCCGCGCGGCCGGGGAGTACACGACGCTCAAGGCCCTCGCGGCCGGCGAGTACACTACGAGCAAGGCCCGCGCGGCCGGCGAGTACACGACGCTCAGGACGCGCCAGGGCGTCGCCCTCTTCGGCGAGCCCAACATCGGCCCCATCAAGACCATCGTTGATCGTTGCTAGATAAGATTTCTTTTGATGAGATGCCAGTAGGTTGAGGACTTGAGGCTTTGTTGGTTACTGAATGTTTCTGTCGCTGATAATTATTTTAGGTCTTCAGAGTTGAATAATTATTAGCTGTTGATCCCGGCACAATATTGTCGCAGTTAGTTGATGTTGACTACTGAAGTTCATATATTCCTTAGTTATTTTTCTTTCTTTTACTAGAAGCTTTCCATTTTTTGGATGGCAAAACAAAAATAATTTATCAGACATGCATTGGACCTTCAACTCATTAGCCACATCTTACAACACATGCATGTAACCTGATTCATTTATCTAGTATAGCCTCGTTTTTTTGCGCCCTGGAGCTGGACGACATCAACAGCTTGATATATGAATTCATAATCTTTGCCCTCAATCATTCCGGACAATGCTTGCATCTCTTACCACCGTGCATTGCTCCGGAAAATTCTAAGTCTAGAGGTTCCTACATGAAAGCAGCTTGCTTATGGAACAAGAATCAGTTTTCCTTGTATGCACTTATGCAACATCAGCGCAGCTTGTACTGTTGTAATCTGGATAACAAAATGCATCGTTATTACATTATGGCAGAAACACCGTGAATTCCAGTTATCATTAGGTGCACACGATCCAAGCCTTGGGGACCTTGTTTCAGTAAAATCTCTACTTTCCTATGTTGACATATGGCCTTTGCGGTCATAATAATATGGAAACAACACATCTTCACTCGCAAAACCGATGTTTGGTCTTTTATAATGGATCATCAAATGGAAGTTAACATCCAACAGGCCAACACGGCGTCAATCCACATACTTCTCACAAGGGGGTCTCTGATTTTTCAGTTTTAGATGTTTTCAGGGGTGCGAGGTTTTAGATGAACCCCTTCAGAATTTGGACATAGGAGTGTGTTGCTTATCATTGCAGTCGCACTAGCAATGCACAGCTTGCAGCTCCTATCATGTATTCCTACGCAGAATATGATAGTAATAGGGAGTAATTCCAGTTTCAGATTCAATTCAATACTCCTTCCAAGGAAGGCAAGAACAGGTCCATAATGCATCTCCATGAAGAACATACCAATGCACTAAATCACTATCAGTACTAGCAAGGAAGAATACATCACCAAGTGGAGGCAAAATCTACCACCTTTATTATTACCAGTCACCGGAGCCCCGATCTCTCCTCTCCTACAGGCCTACTGGGCCTTCCCGCCGGCGTCCTCCTCCTCCTGGCTGCCGGTGCCCTTGTACTTGTCGAGGGCGGGACCGGTGAGCCGGCAGATG
This sequence comes from Triticum aestivum, assembly GCF_018294505.1. Classification (NCBI taxonomy): domain Eukaryota; kingdom Viridiplantae; phylum Streptophyta; class Magnoliopsida; order Poales; family Poaceae; genus Triticum; species Triticum aestivum. Next base: position 606,192,472 of record NC_057804.1, read on the forward strand.
CGCCACTGCTTGAACACCTCGGCGCCCATCCCCTCGTAGAAGTCGATGGCGTTCTGGTTCCAGTCGAGCACGCACCACTCCACGCGGCCCATTCCGATCTCCGCGGCCCTGCCGGCGACGGCGGACAGCATCATCCGGCCGAGCCCGCGGCGGCGCCAGGGCGCGCGCACGAAGATGTCCTCCACGTACAGCCCGGGCTTGGCGAGGAAGGTGGAGTAGTTGGGAAAGCAGATGACGAACCCGGCCGTGACGCGCCCGCCGCCGCGCGGGGACGGGAAGGCGGCCGCCTCCGGGTCGGCGAGCGGGGACGCCGAGAGGTCGAGGCGGCGGGAGCCGACGGTGTCGGCGGAGGCCGGGGCGGGGGACGGAGAGAGGTCGAGGATGAGGGCGGTGAAGGAGGTGAAGGGGGCCGGCTGGGGCGTGGGGAAGAGCGTGGAGGCCAGGAGCTCGTGGGTGGCGGCGAAGAGGTCGGTGAGGAGCTCGAACTCCGCCATCTGGTGGATGAGGCTGTGGATGTGCGGCACGTCGCGCGCGTCCGCCAGGCGCAGCTCCGCCCACACCTCGCCGGAGAAGGTCGTCGGCGCCGCCATCTTGGTGCGGGGTTCGGAGGGATAGGGGTAGGGGTTAGGTGGGAAGTGGGATACGCTGCACTACAGCTAGGGTTGCTGCTCTGCTCTGTGACGAGGTAACCGGTGGAAAATGGAAATGCAGAGGAATTTCCCTTTATAAATTGAAAATTTACATATGATGCTACTAGTATAAAAAGAATTATGAATCTAAAAGAACATATTATGTTGCTGAACATTACGTGCTAATCTAATCGACAGTGATAAGCCTAAGCAATCTTTGGGCATGCCCTCGTGTTTTTAGCACCGATGCGGCATTTTTTTCATGCGAAAACAAGGTGACATATTATATTGTTAGACTTGTTGTTTCTATCCATGTTCTAAGATTCTCGGCCTGAGAAAGTTCCGGCCACAGAACAGATCCAATGGATAGTTATAAATTTGAAATAATTTTGTATACAAATCATTATTATTTTTTGATATGTTTTCGTCGTCTTGAGCGACTGCTTAACATCTAAGGATGATGGTATTCTTAGCCATAAAAAAATAAAGTACACTAGTATAAAATGCGGATCTAGCTCAATATGACCATATAAAATAATAATTCAAAAAATAATAGTTGACATTAAGATGGCTCAAAATAACTCAACTCACGGTTCTTTGGCATATGAATCCTTTCCGTTGATGCCCCCGTTCGCGAATGAATGTGAGCAATAGACAATATATGTACCTATCATTTTTGAATATATCATACTTTTAGCAGATTCCTGAACAATCTTCGCATTTGATTATTCTCAGTAGAAAAACATTTAGGCCTCGTTTGGTTTGTAGGTACTTTGTAGGAATTCCATAGAATAGGATTTGCAAAGCAACAATTGCTTTGAAACCCTTTGATTTGTAGGAATGAATTCATATTCCTATGTAGGATAGGAATCAATCCTTCACATTTTGGAGAAAAAAATATATTAGCCTAGACTCAATGGAAAAACTCCTATCATATGCACCAAATGACATCTCTTTCTATATAAGAATTGAGGTATATATCATCTCACTCACTATGATTTTCCTATTCCTATAAAATTTCTATACTATGAACCAAACGAGGCCTTAATGTTGCCTTCTCTGTTCCCGAATAGAGTTGCTTGCATGCCCACTATTTTATTTTATAAATGCATTGTTCCCTCTGATTTATGTTAATTGACGTTGCTTTAGTACAACTTTGTACTAAAGTTGTACTAAACATGCCAATTAATTGGGATCATCATTATTGTTTCGTGCTCCCTTAGTTTTTTAGTCGGTATGTAAAATTTGGTCGAAGTCAAACTTTGTCACCTTTGACTAAGTTTATAGAAAAAAAATTCAAGATTCACAATATAAAATCAATATTATTAGATGCACCATGAAATTAGTCTTCATACCCTATGTCTTTAGAGCATCTCCAGCCGCGCCCCAACAGGTCCCCTGGGCGACTTTTTTCGCGTCGGCCGCGCCCCCAGGACGCCAAAATCCACCGGTTCGGTCCTTTTTGGTCCCGGCGATCCCAGGCCGAACCCAACGCACTAGGGGCACTTGGGGGCTCCGGCGGAAGGGGAAAGAGCGTCTGGGCCACCACTGTCAGACGAAAACGCATCTTTGCACATCCAGATTCGCACCCCCAACCCGCGCGCGCGTGCACGCCCTCCCGCCGACTTGCCGATCCCGGTGCCCACCACCGCTAGATAGGTCATTCCCCCGCCGGAAAAGAAAGAGGGTTCCGCCGCGGCATCCTTCTGGTACCCCGAAAATTCTGCCAAAATTAGGAAAAATAAACAATTTGTATAGAAAGATAGTGCAAAAAAATTAGAACCGTTCGACGTTCGAGTAAAAAATGTAAAATCGCGCACTACAATCAAAGTTTCTGTCCTGCACCGCACAAACCAACAAGCATTGTAAACATCCTAAAGGCAAACCTTGGCACATTATTTTTATAATACAATGGAATTGTACAAGGGGATAATTATTTTTGATGAAAAGTTTCTGTAATTAAGACTCACAAAGTTTCCGTGAGCATGAACAAAGTTCAAGGAGCTCCCCCACTTTAACAATGCTTGTCTTTCTCACTTTCACTTCCTTTTTAAAAAGTTTTGGGTTCCTCTTTTTATTTTTTATTTTTTTAAACTATATAAAAGCACTCAACAGAAATAAATGACTCTAAAACTTCCGGGTTGTCTCCCTGGCAACGCTTTCTTTAAAGCCATTAAGCTAGGCATATAGTGCTCAAGTAATGAATCCACCCGGATCCCAAGGTATATCAAAACCAATTTTAATTAACAATGATTTGTGATTTTATAGTGAGTGAGGGAGTTCTTGTCGGCGCTCTGGAACGGGGGTCCCCAGACTTGCCTGCCTGCGGCCTATGGCGTGGCTCGAGTGGTGGCCCAGTACGGCCCATCTTCATCAACGCAAGACTCAAGACCCTCGTGAGGGGCCAAGCCTCGCGGGGCGGACGACACGAGGCTTCCTCAGGAGCGGCCTCGCCGGGAAGGCTCGCAAGGAGGTGGAGAGATCAAGGCAGGGGTACCTCACGAGGTGCTCATGACGCAAGCCATGACGATCGAGACCAGGCAGGCGCCAGGCGGGCGCCGGCCCGGCAGTGTCCTTGTTTCCTCTTTGGTGCAAAGAGGGAAAGCACAGGCATGGAGTACTGAGGCATCAGGCAAAGGTTGCCATTTCAGTGCAACGAGACCAAGACCAACAGGGCGGCAGGATGGAGGTCACCGTGGAGCCCAAGACGGCGTCATCGCCAGTGCCTTTGGTAGCCGAAGACCAACTTTAGTTAGGATAACTTGTACTGGATGTTCCCCTTCAAAATGGCCATTGTTGGCGCCCTTCCCGCCCAATATTTGGGAAGAGGACCAGGGCCTCTATATATAGGGCTAGCCACCACAGTAGAAGGCATCTCATGGAGTTCTCATTAGATCGATAGGCGATCGAACTCACCCAAGCAGTTCATCGCACCAGCTCAAGAACACCTCTCGCGAGGCTGTTCATCCTTTGTACTGTTCATCATCAGCCCCTGAGGCAATCCACCACACCACACACTGGAGTAGGGTATTACACCACAACGGTGGCCCGAACTAGTATAAATCTTGTGTCCCTTGTGTTGTTCATCGTTTAGCTTAGATTCTCGCGAGGCGCTCGGACGTGGAGTGGTAGGGGGAAGATCTTCGCGCGCACCCCAGAGTTCGAACCTTAAGGGTCTGCTGGAACCCAACATTCGCCATTTGGCGCGCCAGGTAGGGGTGCGTCGGAATCTTTCTTCCGCTGTTCCGCGTTCGATCTCCCGTCGTGTCCATGGCTGACGCTCGCCGGGCTCAGGCCGAGCGTCGAGCTGCTCTTTCCACCCGCGTCGCCCAGACGGCTCCCGTTGGCGGATGTCCCCGTCGTTCCCCGTCGCCTGCCGCCAACGCTGCCACCGGCCCGGCGGGGAACAAGCAGCAGGCCTCGTCGCTGCATCCTTCGGTGCGGCGGGAAGGCCGCACCGCCACCCCGTCGCTGACTCTAGCTGGTTCGTCGTCCCACGCCCGTCGCGCCCCCGTGGACGTGCACGCCGCGTTGCTCTTGGCGCGTGAGCTTCTGCACTACCGTCCCGTCGACGACCTCCGAGGAGTGGCTCGCTCGCATCACCGAGCTCGTCAGCGCCGCAGGGGGCTCCCCTGCGCCGTCCCTCTCATTGCCTCACCCTCCGTCCTATGCGGGTGGTGCAGCCCAGGAGGTGCCTCCGCCACCTCCTCCCCAAGAAGGCGCCCTGACTCCTAGGCACGCAGCCCCAGGACGAGATCCATCGCGTCCGGCACCCGGGCGACAAGAAAGGAGCTGCCAAGAAATCCCTCGTCCCCAAGAAGGTGCTCGCGTGCTCCCGGCACCGGCACGCCATGACCGCATCCCTGCGCCAGCACGTCAAGACCCCGCGCTGCTCCAGGCAACGGCGCGCGGGAATCCTCAGGAGCAAGCCCCGCATCAGCAGAGAGCTCCAGTGGCCACCGCAGGCTGCCGCATCTTCACCATCGAGCTACGCAGTGTCACCTGACCAGGCAAGTTCAAACCTGACCTGCCTCCTCGCTACGACGGCACTGCCGACCCCGCGGAGTTCCTGCAGCTCTACGAGCTGGGCATCGAAGCCGCCAATAGGGATGAAAAGGTCATGGTGAACTGGTTTCCCATGGCACTTAAGGATGGTGCCCGCACATGGCTCCTAAACCTGCCCCCGACACGATCTCCTCCTGGGGCGAGATGCACACTTGCTTCGTCGCCAACTTTCAGGGCACTCGCGACCGACCACCGGCCGTGGGTGACCTGCGCCGCATCAAGCAGCAACCCGGAGAGACCTTGCAGAAGTACATCCAGCGCTTCAACAACGCTCGCCTCAAGATTCCCAAGGTGATCGAGGAGGCCATCATCTCGGCGTTCTCTGATGGCGTCCGTGACGTCAAGATGAAGGAGGAGCTGCCAATCCACGAAGATCTGTGCACGTCTCTGGAGTTGTTCAACCTGGCGACCAAGTGCGCAAGGGCTGAGGAGGGACGCCTTTCCCTTCTCGAGCTCCCGGCTGCAGACCCAGAAGAGAAGAAAGCCAAGGCCAAGGATGTGAAGCGCAAGGGAGCAGCTGTGCCAGCAAAGCCGAACATGAAGCGCGGCAGGGACCAGCCGAAGTCGTCCAAGGGCAGACGGTACTGTGTGTACCACGACCTCCATACCCACAACACCAACGAATGATAAGAGCTCAGGGCCGTGCGAGAAGGCTGTGTCGGTCGACGCTTGTCGGTGTCAAAACCGGCGGATCTCGGGTAGGGGGTCCCGAACTGTGCGTCTAGGCGGATGGTAACAGGAGACAAGGGACACGATGTTTTTACCCAGGTTCGGGCCCTCTCGATGGAGGTAAAACCCTACTCCTGCTTGATTAATATTGATGATATGGGTAGTACAAGAGTAGATCTACCACGAGATCGGAGTGGCTAAACCCTAGAATCTAGCCTATGGTATGATTGTTGTTCGTCCTACGGACTAAAACTCTCCGGTTTATATAGACACCGGAGAGGGCTAGAGTTACACAGAGTCGGTTACAATGGGAGGAGATCTTCATATCATATCGCCAAGCTTGCCTTCCACGCCAAGGAAAGTCCCATCCGGACACGGGACGGAGTCTTCAATCTTGTAGCTTCATAGTCCAGGAGTCCGGCTGAAGGTCATAGTCCGGCCATCCGGACACCCCCTAATCCAGGACTCCCTCAGTAGCCCCCGAACCAGGCTTCAATGACGACGAGTCCGGCGCGCAAGTTGTCTTCGGCATTGCAAGGCGGGTTCTCCTGCAAATTCTCTGTATCCGTCGAATAGTGTCCGGCTTCTAGTGCGTGCTGCCCTCCTCTGCTTCTGTGCCCCATAATGACCATCTTCCATGTGTCAAACGAATGCGAAAAGCCAGGGGATTTTTTCAGTTACCCCCTGGTTGCGTTAATGAACCGCCTATAAAAGAGACGGGGATTTAGATCCAATTCACACCATCTTCCCTCCGCGAGATTTCATCAGAGTGCCTTCGATAGAGATCCATTCCACCATGGCCGGTCGGTGCAGCTCCTCCTCTCGCCCTTCCAGCGCTCGGCCCGGAGATTGGGGGTGGTGTTCCGTCCCGCATAGCAAGCTAATAGTGCTTCAGTCCAAGGGGTTTCTCCCCCCAGCATGCATGGTCCCAGTTCGAGCCGGGATTGCTACCTACAGCGGCGGAGGGCAGGCGGAGAGCATCCCCAATCCCTCTCGAGGAGAGCGGGTATGCCTAGTCCCTTATTTGATGAGAGAACTCGGATTTCCAATTCATCCGTTTCTTCGAGGGTTGCTGGAGTTCTACGGCCTCCAGCTACACAACCTCACGCCCGCCTCCATCCTGCACATTGCGGGCTTTGTGGCCCCCTGCGAGCTGTTCTTGGGCGTAGAGGCCCACTTCGCGCTGTGGAAGAGGTTGTTTTGCCTTGTGCCTCGTTCTCAGGAGGGGTCTATTTATCAAGTGGGCGGAGCCGAACTATGGCGCATCGCCGGGACCGGATATCTATCCGGCACCCCAAAGAAGGTGTCCGAAGACTGGCCCTCGGAATGGTTTTTTATAGCTGACGTCCCCCTGCCGGACCCTGTACGGATCGGCCTCCCCGAGTTTAATAATGCCCCATTGAAGAAGCGCCTGAGTTGGCGCCCACGGAACCCTCAGAGGAAAGCTGATAGGGACGTCTTGTACCTGATGAGCCGGATAAGGTAGTTAGCTCATTCCGGACTGATCATGATTAAGGTCATGGCCATATGTATTACGCGAGGGGTGCAGACGCTTCAATATAGAGGCCACCCCATGTGGGATTTCAACGGGGAGGACGATGCCACCCGGTGCGGTCGCAAGGGGCCAGATTCGGCCGCTATTTTAACGAGAATCTTATCCGCTTTGTACAAGGGGGAAGAGGAAGAATTCCTCCGTGTCAACCCGGAAGGTGGATTCTCTATGTACAATCCTCCTAGTTGGGTGAGCGGACACTTTCACTTGCCTATCCGTTTTCGAAATTCCTGTAGTTGAGTACTTAGACTAGTAATGTTTAAACACAGGAGCTGTGCCAGGCTGTGAAGGAAATAAATAGCCCTGCTCCACAACCCGAGGATCCGGAACGGTCCCTCGATCCGGAATCCCAAGAAGATCCGGACTTATGCGTGGAGTTGGTTGATGGAGTATTTCATCAATTGAGCAAGGATAACTTCTTAGTGGCCATCACGGCCGACTATCCCGGTCTACTTCCAGCCTCCAAGGTAACTAAGACCGAAGTCATAGTATTCTCATGCTTTATCTTGTATGCCATGCACTAACAGCGTTTCGCAGGGTAAATCCTTGAGGCGGAAGGCCGAGCCCACGGTGGGCAGCCAACAAGGGCCGCTGAAACCAGGCGGGCCAAAAAGAAGTGCGGACCAGATTGAGATTCCGGTGCAACGGTATGGTGTGCGAATTTAACGCCTACGGTTCATGCCCTTGAGTCTTACTAATGCTCATGATTTTATTAGAAAGAAGAGAGCCCGCCGGACTATGTCCGCCGGCCAAGGTTCAAGGCCGGGTCCGGAAGCAGAGGCGGACACGGGACGCGCCTCGGGCGCTCCTCCGACAGAGGGCGCCGACAGGCTATCTGCCACCAATTCAGAGGTGGAGAGTGCCCTAAACCACAGGCGTCGCCGGACTGTTCTCTGTGACGCATGTTTTTCCCCAGAGGCGTCGGATGCCTTTAATACAGGAGATGCGTATCTCCGTGCTGCTCAAGATGGTCTAGCCAGAGCCATGAAGCAGTATGTGAAAGACATACATGTGAGTAGAATTGAAGGTTATATATGTCAGTAGCCCCCGAGACTTGAAACAGTGAAAATAACTGTTTGAGTCCTATGCAGTGTCTTACAAAGAAGAATATGCAATTGTCCCAGGAGCTCGAAGAGTGCAAGGCCCAGCTTGAGGCCGCATTGGCCGCTTCAGGAAACGTCAAGGGGACGCCCGCAGGTAATATATACTTCGAAAGGTACTTCCGTTTTGAAATGCGGCAGGCGTGCAACCCTGACGATAATAATGCAGATGAGGCCGGAGTAAATCCGGACAAGCAGCAACTCCTATGCCAACTAAAGGCTGGCGAGAGCGTGCTGACGAGGGTGAGGCAAGAGAAGAACAAGCTTCAAGACGCCAATACCCAGCTGGGCGAGGAACTGAAAGATGTTCGTATTCAGCTGTCTTCTGCCGTGAAGGAGAATCGGCGACTTCGACGCGGCATTTTTAGTAAGTGCTTGAGCGAATCTTTGAAAAAAGAACTCAGCGAGGAGGTCGATTGACAGAGCTATGTCTGTAGGTCTGCTGATGGGTCGTCCTGCGGAGGAAATGCCCGGTTCATCGGGAGACCTTCTTCCCGAGCTCCTGCAACTACACGAACGAGTTCGGCAGGCAATGCAAAGCGTCATCCAGGCTATGTGGCCATCCTTCTCCATGCCCGAAGGCCTTGAGGAGCTTACCAAGAAGCTGGAGGGAGTGCGGCAGTGCTTCCGGTTGTGGAAGATTTCAGCTTGCCGTCAAGGTGCCAGGGAGGCCTGGGCCATGGTGAAGACTCGGTACACGAAGGCTGACCCAAACCACATGGCCGAGGTCGGCCCTATAGGTCCGGACGGAAAGGAGATCCCGGTCAGCTTAGCATATGGCCAGGTGGAGCTGGCTGCAAAGTATTCCCAACAGGACTATAAATTAGACCGCCTATTGGATGGCATTGAAGAAGAATATGCCGAGTCGAGTTAACTCTGTAAAAATGACATAAAAATGCCTTCTAGCCGGATTGTAGATCGTTTGTCATTGCGGACCTTTTCGCTTCGATCTCTGGACCCTATAGTCCGGAGTGTGTCCGAATACCCTCTCGATTATGTAAGAACCGGGGCATGCATGGAGACAAGGCGTAGGGGTCATAAGTGCTTTAGCAGACAAGTGCCCAACTAGTTATGTTATATTACATGGTTAGTAAGAAACATCTTCCAGGGAGAATAGTTCCGTTAGGGGTTCCTTTCCCTGGGAGGCATGCCCTAAAGTGCATGTCCGAACTGCCAGAAAGAGCAGAAAAGCATCTGGGGGCAAATGAATAAATACGAAAGATCATCTTTTAGTTCACCGACCGAATATTCCCTTAAGAACACTAGCTTTCGGCTTCACCCAGTCTGAGGTATACATCCGGCTGACCCGGCAGTAACAATCGCAGAGGTGCTCCCTTTACCACCTAGCCGAACGAACGGGAACATAGGGGTAAGCACAGGAGCCAGGCAACCCAGCTTGGCCAAAACTTAAGTCATATCGATGCATATAATGGTGTATAAAAGGTTCATGCGGAAGCATCACACATGTTTTGGGCATGAGGCCCGTTTTATATAAGCTTCTTGGTAAAGAAGCCCCCAGGTATCATGAGCGCAGGTAGCGCGTCGGGTATGTGCGAATAATGCACCGGCAAGTGTCACGCCCAATATGCGATACTATCCTAAAGAGACTCGAAGGTCCCACCAAGGATAGAACCGCATACTGAAATGCTTTTGCAAGGTGGATATCATTACATCAACATTACATAATAGATGGAGATACATACAAGAGGCATACAATGACACACGAATACAACATCACAATACATAAGAACATCATCAGACTACGGATGAAACAGAAACTCAAACGACATCCACCCTGCTAGCCCAGGCTGCCGACCTGGAACTTATCCCCTAATCGAAGAAGAAGCAGAAGAAGAACTCAATGCAAGCAAGCATCACTCTCGCATCATGATCATCGCACAACCTAGCTCTGATACCAACTTGTACCACCCACGATGCAGTTGTGGCATTAGTTTCTGCATTTGAGCAAGTTCATGAACATGTCTTTTTACTTCATGTTGCTGTTTTGTCTTTTATGTGTTTGTTCATGCAAATATGCTATGTGGTTGTTTTGCACAGAGATATCTTTATTTTCATGTATACTTCCTGCTAGAACTTGTTACATGCCATGACATGCCTTGTAGTGAGTTAATCAAGCTTGTAAAGATGCCATGTTGAATCTGTTTTTGCCATGTCCTGAAACTTCACTAAGTCTGAAACTATTAATAAAAATTGCTTAGAATTGCATGTAGTTTCATATTATCATGTTGCATCCTTGTTTTGGTGTGTTTGCTTGATGTTTGAATGCATTTTGCAGCAATGCCATGTTTAACTTGTTTTGCTCATATCTTCTAGGCTGTAGCTCCAAACTAAATGAACTTTATATGTAACTTGACTAGAATCTCATGTAGATCATCTTGGTGCATCTTAACTTGCTGTTTAACAACTTGAACATAAGGTTTATTCAGATCTGGACCAATTTCGAAATTTGCATATGAGGACTTACTGGAATTGTTATATGTTGTTCCCGGCCTCATTTAAACTTGCCTTCATGTGTTGCTCTTGTTTGCATCATCTCTTGCCATGAGTAGCTTCATGTAGTATTGTCTCGCATCATGCTTGGTTGTGCATCATGCCTTGTTCATGTGCGGTGTGTTTACTATGTTGTGTGCTTCTTTTCGATAGTTCCTGTTTCCGTTGCGATCGTGAGGATTCGTTTGTCTACGCTTGGTTCGTCTTAGTGGCTTCATCTTCTTCATGGACTCGTTCTTCTTCCTTGCGGGATTTCAGGCAAGATGACCGTCACCTTGGATCTCATTACTATCATTGGTATGCTACTTGCTTCGTTCTATCGCTATGCTGCGTTACCTATCACATGTTCTTCAAGCCTCCCCAAATTGCCATGAACCTCTAACCTTTGACACCCTTCCTAGCAAACCGTTGCTTGGCTATGTTACCGCTTTGCTCAGCCCCTCTTATAGCGTTGTTAGTTGCAGGTGAAGTTGAAGATTGCTCCATGGTGGACAGGATTTTTGTTGGGATATCACAATATCTCTTATTTAATTAATGCATCTATATACTTGGTAAAGGGTGAAAGACTCGGCCTTATGCCTGGTGTTTTGTTCCACTCTTGCCACCCTAGTTTCCGTCATACCGGTGTTATGTTCCCGGATTTTGTGTTCCTTACGCGGTTGGGTGATTTATGGGACCCCCTTGACAGTTCGCTTTGAATAAAACTCCTCCAGCAAGGCCCAACCTTGGTTTTACCATTTGCCTCACCACCACCTATACCTTTCCCTTGGGTCGGCCAACCCAAGGGTCATCTTTATTTTAGCCCCCCCGGGCCAGTGCTTGTCTAAGTGTTGGTACGAACCGGGCAGACTGCGGGGCCACCTCGGGGCAACTCGAGGGCTGGTTTTACTCGTAGGCTGACCTATCCGGTGTTGCCCTGAGAACAAGATATGTGCAGCTCCTATCGGGATTGTCGGCGCATCGGGCGGCTTTGCTGGTCTTGTTTTACCATTGTCGAAATGTCTTGCGAACCGGGATTCCGAGGCTGATCGGGTCTTCCCGGGAGAAGGTATATCCTTCGTTGACCATGAGAGCTTGTGATGGGCTAAGTTGGGACACCCCTGCAGGGTATATTATCTTTCGAAAGCCATGCCCGTGGTTATGAGGCAGATGGGAATTTGTTAATGTCCGGTTGTAGATAACTTGACACTTGACTTCATTAAAATGCATCAACAGCGTGTGTAGCCGTGATGGTCTCTTCTCGACGGAGTCCGGGAAGTGAACACGGTTTGAGTTATGCTTGACGTAAGTAGTTTCAGGATCACTTCTTGATCACTTCTAGCTTCTCGACCGATGTGTTGCTTCTCTTCTCGCTCTCACTTGCGTATGTTAGCCACCATATATGCTTAGTGCTTGCTGCAGCTCCACCATATTACCCCTTTTCCTACCTATGAGCTTAAATAGTCTTGATCTCGCGGGTGTGAGATTGCTGAGTCCTCGTGACTCACAGATTCTACCAAAACAGATGCAGGTGCCGAGGATACCAGCGCAGATGGCGCAACCGAGCTCAAGTGGGAGTTTGACGAGGATCTTGGCCGTTACTATGTATCGTTTCTAGATGATCAGTAGAGGTGCCCAGTCGGGACGATCAGGGATCTAGCATTTGGGGTTATCTTCTTTTCATTTGGATTTGACCGTATCCGGTCTATGAGTGTATTTTGAATGATGTATGATCTTAATTATGTATTGTGTGAAGTGGCGATTGTAAGCCAACTCTCTTTATCCCATTCTTGTTCATTACATGGGATTGTGTGAAGATGACCCTTCTTGCGACAAAACCACCATGCGGTTATGCCTCTAATTCGTGCTTCGACACGTGGGAGATATAGCCGCATCGTGGGTGTTACAGCAAGCCCCTAAGGGCTTGTGAGGAACAAGGGTAGGGAGAAGGAACAAAATCCCGGACTGCCAAAAATAAAAATAAAAAATAAAACAAAGGGACTAGGGAAGGAAACGAACACGGAGTCCGGCGCTAGGCGTAGAACCTTCGTAGGCGTGCTGCGTTCCATGGGTTCGGCTCGAGTCGGTTATCCGATGCGCTTCGCAGACGGTACGCTCCGCCGGCCAGTACTTGGTCGATGATGAAGGGCCCCTCCCATTTGGGCTTTAATTTATCCTTCTTCTTGTCCGGCAGGCGTAGAACTAGTTCGCCAACGTTATAGGTTTTGGCCCGTACTTCTCTGCTTTGGTATCTTCGAGCCTGCTGTTGATAGAATGCGGAACGAGCTTTTGCCACATCGCGCTCCTCTTCCAATGCGTGCAAGCTGTCCTGCCGATCGAGCTCGGCTTCTCTTTCTTCGTACATGCGCACTCGAGGTGAGTCATGGATTATGTCGCATGGCAGTACTGCCTCTGCGCCGTATACCATAAAAATGGTGTGAATCCGGTAGTGCGATTCGGCGTGGTCCGCAGCCCCCAGAGTACGGAGTCAAGCTCCTCTACCCAGTGCGTGTCAGATTCCTTGAGGGATCGCACTAGTCTGGGTTTGATGCCGCTCATAATGAGACCATTGGCCCGTTCGACTTGACCGTTAGTTTGAGGGTGATAGACTGAAGCATAGTCGAGCTTGATGCCCATGTTTTTGCACCAAAGTTTGACTTCATCGGCCATGAAGTTTGTGCCGTTGTCGGTTATGATGCTATGGGGGACGCTGTAACGGTGTACGACCCCGGATATGAAGTCTATCACTGGTCCGGATTCGGCCGTCTTTACAGGCTTGGCTTCTATCCATTTGGTGAATTTGTCCACCATGACCAGTAAATATTTTTGCTTGTGGTTTCCTCCTTTAAGGGGTCCGACCATGTCAAGCCCCCAGACCGCGAAAGGCCAGGTAATGGGTATAGTTTGTAGGGCGGTAGCCGGCATGTGGCTTTGGTTGGTGAATAACTGGCAACCAACACATCGTTGCACTAAGTCCTGAGCGTCTGCCCGGGCCGTTGGCCAATAAAATCCGGTACGGAAGGCCTTGCTTACAAGGGCCCGGGCTGCAGCATGGTGCCCGCCGAGTCCGGCATGAATTTCGCCAAAAGGTCTCGCCCTTCCTCTTCGGAGATACACCTTTGAAGGACTCCGGTTGTGCTTTTCTTGTAAAGCTCTCCCTCGTGGACTTTGTAGGCTTTAGATCGCCGCACTATGCAGCGGGCCTCATTTTGGTCCTCGGGAAGTTCCTTCCTGGTTAGGTAGGCTAGTAATGGTTCTGTCCACGGGGCGATGACTGCCATTATTGCGTGGGCTGACGGCGTTGTTTCGTTGGCGGAGCCCCCAACTGTGTCAGAATGTTTGGTGAGGGGCAGTGTGTCCGGGTTATTGTTTCCGGATTCTCCTTCCCATGATACAGATGGCTTGAAAAGCCTTTCTAAGAAGATGTTGGGAGGGACGGCCTCGCGCTTGGTGCCGATGCGTGCCAACACGTCTACTGCTTGGTTATTTTCCCGGGATATGTGATGAAATTCAAGCCCCTCAAACCGAGCTGACATCTTTAAGATGGCATTGCGGTAAGCTGCCATTTTTGGATCCTTGGCGTCGAAGTCTCCATTTATTTGGGATATTGCAAGATTTGAATCCCCGCGGACCTCTAGGCGCTGAATGCCCATGGAGACTGCCATCCGGAGGCCATGTAAAACGGCCTCGTATTCGGCTGCATTGTTGGAATCCGTGTACATTATCTGAAGTACGTATTGGACTATGTCCCCGGTTGGGGACGTCAGAACGACGCCAGCCCCCAGGCCAGCCAGCATTTTGGAGCCGTCGAAGTGCATGATCCAGTTGGAGTATGAGCCATACTCTTTAGGGAGTTTGGCTTCAGTCCATTCGGCGATGAAGTCGGCCAAAACCTGTGACTTAATAGCTCGCCTTGGCTTGTAGGTTATGTCGAACAGGAGGACCTCGATGGCCCATTTGGCAATCTGGCCCGTTGCGTCGCGGTTGTTTATAATATCATTAAGGGGTACTTCGGATGCCACTGTTATGGAGCACTCTTGAAAGTAGTGTCGCAGCTCCCGGGATGCCATGAACACCGCGTATGCTATCTTTTGATAATGCGGGTACCGTGACTTGCATGGAGTTAGTACAGCGGACACGTGGTACACTGGTTTTTGGAGGGGGAACTTGTGTCCGTCTGCTTCTCGTTCGACGACGAGCACCGCACTGACAACTTGATGGGTTGCCGCGATGTATAATAGCATTGGTTCGCCCGTATTAGGCGTGGCCAGGACCGGATTTGTTGCCAATATGGCTTTTATTTCTTCGAGTCCGGCCATGGCGGCCTCCGTCCACTCAAAGTGGTCGGTGCACCGTAGGAGGCGATAGAGGGGTAATGCCTTTTCTCCTAAGCGGGAGATAAAGTGGCTTAGAGCCGCCACACATCCTGTTAGTTTTTGTATTTGTTTGAGGTCCTTTGGGGTATCTAATTGTGACAGAGCTTGGATTTTGGCTGGGTTTGCTTCAATTCCTCTACCGGATACGATGAAGCCCAGGAGCTTTCCGGCTGGTACACCAAAAACGCATTTTTCCGGGTTGAGCTTAATGTCATATGTTCGGAGATTGTCGAATGTGAGCCTCAAGTCGTCTACGAGAGTATCGACGTGTTTTGTTTTGACGACCATGTTGTCTACGTATGCTTCGACTGTTTTGCCGATCTGGTTGGCCAGACATGTCTGAATCATGCGCTGATATGTTGCGCCGGCGTTTTTGAGCCCGAAGGGCATCGTGTTGAAGCAGAATGGGCCGTACGGGGTAATGAATGCCGTTGCGGCCTGGTCTAACTCTGCCATCTTGATTTGATGGTAGCCAGAGTATGCATCGAGGAAACACAATGAGTCGTGTCCTGCAGTGGCATCGATGATTTGATCGATTCGAGGGAGTGGGAAAGGGTCCTTTGGGCAGGCCTTATTTAGGTCTTTGAAATCGACACATAGGCGCCAAGATTTGTCCTTCTTTGGTACCATCACCAGTTTTGCTAGCCAGTTCGGATGTTTTATGTCTCTGATGAACCCGGCTTCCAGCAGTTTTGCTAGCTCCTCTCCCATGGCTTGTCTCTTAGGTTCGGAAAAGCGCCGTAGGGTCTGCTTGATGGGTTTAAACCCTTTTATGATGTTCAGGCTGTGCTCGGCCAGCCTGCGTGGGATTCCTGGCATATCCGAAGGGTGCCAGGCGAAAATATCCCAATTTTCTCGCAGAAAGTCTCTGAGTGCGGCGTCTACATCGGGTTTTAATTGTGCCCTGATGGAGGCCGTTTTTGTAGGGTCTGTTGGATGGACTTGGAATTTGACTATTTCGTTCGTCGGTTTAAAAGAGGTGGACTTGGATCTCTTGTCTAGTATCATGTCGTCCCTGTCCACCGTGGAGCGCAACGCCGTTAACTCTTCGGCTGCTAGGGCCTCAGATAATGCCTCCAGGGCCAGTGCGACTGTCTTGTTTTCAGCGCGGAGCGCTATGTCCGGATCACTTGCGAGAGTGATGATTCCGTTGGGCCCGGGCATTTTGAGCTTCATGTACCCGTAATGGGGTATGGCTTGGAAAATTGTAAATGCTTCTCGCCCTAGCAAAGCTGGTAGCCGCTGGTGAACGGGGCCACTTGAAACGTGACCTCCTCGGATCTGTAATTGTCCGGCGTGCCGAACACCACATCCAGTGTGATTTTTCCTGAACAGCACGCTTCCCGGCTTGGGATTATTCCCCTAAAAGTTGTGTTGCTTCGCTCAATGTGGCTCTAGTCAATTTCCATTTTTTGCAGGGTTTCCTCGTAGATGAGGTTGAGTCCGCTGCCGCCGTCCATGAGTACCTTTGCAAGTCGGAAGCCGTCCACTATCGGACTGAGGACCAATGCGGCTGGTGCTCGGGCTGTCCGGAATTTAGGTTCGTCACTGGCGTTAAAGGTGATAGCCGTGTCACTCCATGGGTTTATTGTTGCTACTTGGTAGACTTCGGCGAGGTTGCGGAGCGTTCGTTTCCTTGCATTGTTTGATGTGAGCGTCTCGAAGACTATCGACACCGTATTGGGGAGGTATTCTTCGGGTGCTGGAGTTAAAAGCTCCTCGCCGCTTCTGGCTACCTGTCGTAGTATCCAACATGCTCTGAGGCTGTGCGTTGGTGTGGCTTTCCCTGAATTATGAATTCTACAGGGTCCATTGAGCCATCCTTCCAATACGGTCCCGTACCCTTTAGAGGGTTTTTGTTTTTTGATGTTTGGCTCAGATGCTTGGCGATAATGTGCCCTTTTGTTTCGGACTCGTGTAATATTCGGGGCCGGATTGTCCCAGAATTTATCTTCGGTTTTCCGAACGCTTTCAATCGTGCAGTACTTTCGTACTATGGATGTCAAGTCGGCGAATCGTGTAATTTCGTGGCGACTTATGGTGTTGAGGATTCCGATGTCCGTGTAGTTGTTAAGGAAGAGTGAAACTGCTTCTTTTTCACGGCAGTCCTTTATCCTGTTCATAACCAGGAGGAATATAGCCCAGTAGTGGTGTACTATTTCTCCGGACTCTTGCCGTATTAGGGATAAATCCCGTATAGTTGGGTGGGCGGGTGGAAATAAATCCGAAACCCTGCCCGATGTAAGATTCAGGGGCCGAGCTGTTTCTGAATTCGGAAGCTTGCTTTTTCGGATATTATTCAATGAATTGGGCCTGCTGCCTGACTTTAGGTTCAGGGTTCGGGCGACATCCTCCCCTCCACGGGTTTCCGGCTTGGAGGGATCGGGAATCCGGACGCATCTGGTCCTTAGGGCGGGCGAAGACTCGCCGCATTGTTCTTCCACCACTTTGTCGTGGTGGGTGATCTGGGGAGAGTCGATCTCTCTCTGATCGGGTTTAAGCCCAATCTGGTCGTAATCAGTAGTGATCCCCAGGGCCGCGATGCGATCCAAGATTTCGTTCAGGGAGAAGAGCTCCATCGGATCTAACTGCTCGGCGAGCTCCGAGCTGATGTGAAGATTGCTTTCGATGGCCCGAGAGGTCATCGTTGGCGCGGCGGCCGGACTGGCGGTCATCAAAAACCTTCCTAGCCGGAGAGTCTGGCCGATAGCCAAAGCTCCTTTAGCAACGATGCCGTCTTTAAAGACGGGATGTGGCATCCTTCCTGATGGTGACGACACAGAGGAACTCTCAATGAAAGCACCAATGTCGGTGTCAAAACTGGCGGATCTCAGGTAGGGGGTCCTGAACTGTGCGTCTAGGCGGATGGTAACAGGAGACAAGGGACACGATGTTTTTACCCAGGTTCGGGCCCTCTCGATGGAGGTAAAACCCTACTCCTGCTTGATTAATATTGATGATATGGGTAGTACAAGAGTAGATCTACCACGAGATCGGAGTGGCTAAACCCTAGAATCTAGCCTATGGTATGATTGTTGTTCGTCCTACGGACTAAAACTCTCTGGTTTATATAGACACCGGAGAGGGCTAGGGTTACACAGAGTCGGTAACAATGGGAGGAGATCTTCATATCGTATCGCCAAGCTTGCCTTCCACGCCAAGGAAAGTCCCATCCGGACACGGGACATAGTCTTCAATCTTGTATCTTCATAGTCCAGGAGTCCGGCTGAAGGTCATAGTCCGGCCATCCAGACACCCCCTAATCCAGGACTCCCTCAACGCCTCGAGCACAACGATCGGGGCTATGACCGAGGCGGAGGAAGAGGTGGAGGACGATGGGACGACCGTGGCCCTCGCCAGGGATGGCGTGACCGGCCTCGTGAGGACCGCTGGCACGACCAGCCTCGCGAGGGAACTTGGAGGGATCAGCCTCGTGAGGATCGCCCGCAAGGCAACACCGGGCTTCCTCCTCTTCCACCACCACCAAGAAGGAATGATGACCATCATCAGGACGAGGGGGGTGGGGGCTTCCAGGAGCCGCGTGCAATCGCTTGCATCTTGGGCGGCGCTCAGGCCCCAGCCTCTCAGCGCATCTTCAAGCAGTTTGCTCGTGAATGCAGTCCTCCCCAAGCTTGAGGCCACACGCCCTCTTAGGTGGTCCGTGTGCGCCATCACGTTCAACTCGGCCGATCAGCTCAAATGCGCGGCAACAGCCGGTGTCCTCCCGATGCTCTGTTCACCAGTCATCAGCAATGTGCAAGTTACCAGGACCCTCATCGACGGCATAGCAGGGCTCAACGTCCTGTCCATCGAGATGTTCAACAATCTTCAAGTTCCATATGATCAGCTTCAACCAACCAAGGCTTTCTCAGGAGTCACTGATGGTTCCACTGTCCCGATAGGGCAGGTCCGCCTCCCTGTCACCTTTGGGCAGCGCAAGAACTACCGTACCGAGCTCATTGACTTCGACATCGCCCACATTTGCCTGCCATACAATGCCATCCTCGGATATCCCGCCCTGGCCAAGTTTATGGCAGTGACTCATCATGGCTACAACGTCCTCAAGATGCCAGGAAGTGGCGGAGTCATCACGGTCCCCTGTGAAGAGAAGGATGTGGTGTGCTCTCTCGAGCGCGCCTTCCAAGCTGCATCAATCGAGGACCCAAACAGCAAGAGTGGAAACCTTCCTGAAGCAGCTCCCAAGAAGGAGAAGACATCACCTGGCTCAAGGCCTCAGGAGGCATGCACCTCCGGAGGCGCCACATCCGGGCATGCGCCCATCCAAGGGGCGCCACCCTCCGTCGCATAGGGAGGCGCACCCGGTGCCCTCCTCGGGCAAGGCTCGGGGGCTCTCTCCTGGGGAGCCACTGACTTTGCCAAGATCACGAGGGAGGCGCTCGGGCACCACTGGGAGGCGTGCTTCGTGGCACGTTTCCCTCAGGAAGGCGTAAGGCAAGGAGGGCCCAACCCTCAGGAGTTCATCACCAAGATCGCTCAAGAGTAGTAGGAATCGAGAGTCATGCGTGGCAACCGCCGCCTGCCCAGCGTAGCTCCCCATCCCGGCGAGGATGGCGGGCTCCGCGTCTACATCGATTACCCAGGGCTCAATCGGATCGCATCACAAGAGCGCTTCTGGCCTTCGCACGTGGGGCGTTGTGAGGGTCCATCGCACAACTACGTTCGCATGCCCTTCAGCGTGCCGAACGCGGCTGCTGCCCACCAGCGCCTGATGAGGAGCATTCTGGAAGCTCAGGTGGCCAAGCACCGCGCACTCCTGGAGGAAATGGAGATGGACCTCACCGAGCCGCCCGGACCTCCCGAGCCACCCGAGGCTCCAAGCTCCGAGGGCTCGTGAGGGTCGGCTTCCTCACCACGCACCGTCAGCTACTCCGACACTCGCTCTGCAATGGTATCAGTTAACTTCTCTCAAGTTTCACTTCGGCTGCGAGCGCCCTCAGGGCTGCATCATTCCTAGGTCGCATGGGTCTGTCCCTGCGGCATGTATCCGTTTTGCTTATGTCTTCAGCTTACCTTGTTGGGGGTGCCCCTCGGGCTGCATCATCCCCAAGCCACTTGGGCCTGACCCAGTGGCGTGTGCCTTTTTCTGCATCTATCTAAGTTGATTTGCTTCTTCATGCTTAACCTGCTTGAGATAATCGCCTGCTCGATTGACACCTACCTTTGGAGCCGCTCACTCTGGCACGACGCTTGCGCATGGGTCCGCCCCTGCAACGTTGACAAATCTGAGTGGTCGAGCTCTGGTCGCGGCAGCCCCGCAAAGTGCTACCTCACCAGACCCTCGGTGCCTCAGTCACTCCCTTGGAGCAACCAATGGCTGGCTGGCAACCGTAATGGCAGTCCATGTTTTCCTCGTGTTGGTGTGCAGGATCCACCTAAGGAATGGCATGGGGGCGTCGTGAGCTCCCTCTCCCTCTCTCCCGTGCAATCCGCTCGCACGTTAAAAGGGGGGCGCCTGAGCATCGCGACTCAGGGGCTCTTACTGGCTCTCCAGCCCTCACCCCCTGGCCTTGACCCACGGCATCGCGACCTGTCATACCAGCGGCGGCTGAGCTCGCTCGAGGGCCGGGACCTGAGGACGTAGAGCATGAAGGAAAGTGCGGGGAAGAGGGGATAAGCTCACGAGGACCCAACCCAGCGACACCCCAGCTGCCGGCGCGCGGGCCAGGCACCTCGCCGAATAATGACTCCAAGCTCACGAGATAAGTCACGCCCCTGCAAAAGCTAAATCAACGCGACGCTAAACCCTCGCCTAGTGCGACTATGTCACGGCGACGTTGCCTTCCTTTCTTGCCCAGCGGAGGCTGCTTGAGCGCTAAAGGGGACCTCCTGAGCATCGCGCCTCAGGGGCTCTTACTGGACCTTGGGTCGCTCACCTCCTGGCCTTGACCATGGCATCGCGACCTGGCATACCAGCGACGGCTGAAGCCTATCTAGGGACCGGGACCTATCAGCGTAGAGCACCAAGCCCTCATGAGGATAGAAAGGGGGAGCCGAGCCGAGACAGGACGAACATCTCGCATCGCTCCATAATAAGGATAATATTCACGAAAGACATGGCAGACGCCTTACATACCCCCGCGGGGTGTTTCTTCGATTCCTCGCAGGGAACAAAAGGAGCCAATCCTAAGGAACGCTAACTACGCGCGCCATCACAGGAGATGCTATCATCAATAGTGGGCCGCCAAGCGTCGGCGCCAACCTCATCCAGATCAGCGGCATAGGCGGCCAGATGCAGCTGCCCTGCTCCGAGCGTGACGTGAGCTTGGGGGCTCCTAGCTATCGTCGCTCGTCTTCGGAGTCACGAGAAGCTCGGGAGAGTCGCTGGACCCTCCGGCTTCTCCGCTGCTACCAGAGGAGCTGCTGGGGAAGCGGTTGGCAGGCCTGGCCCTCGCCACTTCGATGCCCCGGCCGCCTTCCTTGGGGCAGCACTCCAGTCGGCGTCCATCCGCATCGAAGACCTTGAAGAACATCAAGGAGGCACCATCGTATTCAAGATGAATTATGAGGGCACCCGCTGTCCGGCAGACCCGGGCGATCTCGCCCCAGCCCCGGGTCATGTAGACCTTACCCAGAGCGACAACCTTGAGCTCCGCTCCGGTCGCAAGGGTGCTACAGTCAACATGCTGCAGCCAGAGCTCCAGAGGCCCCCTCGGCGGTATCTCGAAGGCAAAGGAGTGAGGAAGGCGAATCCAAGAGCGTGGGGGCATAGCGGCGTGAAGCACAAGCTCGCAAGAAGAGCCCTCAGCATGGACCCCAGGGGCGACGACGCGCACCGCTGTGACTCATCAGCGTCGCCAATGGTGCCGCTCGGCGTCTCCTTCTCCAGAGCCCTTGGCTCGGGCGTACAAGGGCAGCGGAAACCCAGGCGGGGGCCGCTCATACCAAGGCCTCGACGTCTCCTGCCACGCAACCACGTCGTGGCCGGGGACCGGCCGCTTCTTCGGCGGAAGCGGCTCGGGACCCTCTCGGGGGGCCTTCCCCTTCTCTTCCGCTAAAAACCGGCGGACCGGCGCCATTGGTTCAAGGTGGAGCAAGGGCGAGGAAGAAGGAGTGAAGCAGAAAGAGATGGACTACGGGGGCTCTCGCCCGCCCATACTTATAGTCCGGAGGAGTCCAACCGTTGGCCTCCACGATCATAGGTAATCATGACCCATTTTTGCATGCAGGGACTTGTCAAGTCGAGCAGTTGCCAAGGCAGCATGGGGAAGTGAAAGGATCGAGAAGAGGTGTCTAGAGGGGGGGTGATTAGACACTAGGTGCTAAAAGTAGCAGTTTTTAAATTCTTTAAGTTTAAGTGGAGTTTTAGCACAAGTTTAACAATCACAATACATATCAAGCAAGCATGCAAAGAGTATATGGGCAGCGGAAAGTAAAGCATGCAACTTGCAAGAATGTATAGGGAAGGGATTGGAGGATTCAAACGCAATTGGAGACATGGATGTTTTTGTCGTGGTTCTGAAAGGTGGTGCTATCATACATCCATGTTGATGGAGACTTCAACCCACGAAGGGTAACGGCTGCGCGAGTCCATGGAGGGCTCCACCCAAGAAGGGTCCACGAAGAAGCAACCTTGTCTATCCCACCATGGTCGTCGCCCACGAAGTACTTGCCTCACTCGCGGTAGATCTTGACGAAGTAGGCGATCTCCTTTCCCTTACAAACTCCTTGGTTCAACTCCAGAATCTCGTCGGAGGCTCCCAAGTGACACCTAGCCAATCTAGGAGACACCACTCTCCAAGAAGTAACAAATGGTGTGTTGATGATGAACTCCTTGCTCTTGTGCTTCAAATGATAGTATCTCCAACACTCAACTCTCTCTCACAGGATTTGGATTTGGTGGAAAGAAGATTTGAGTGGAAAGCAACTTGGGGAAGGCTAGAGATCAAGATTCATATGGTAGGAATGGAATATCTTGGCCTCAACACAAGTGTAGGTGGTTCTCTCTCAGAAAATGTAAGTTGGAAGTGTACGTTCGTTCTGATGGCTCTCTCCACGAATGAAGAGTGGGTGGAGGGGTATATATAGCCTCCACACAAAATCTAGCCGTTACACGCAACTTGCCAATCTCGGTGGGACAGAATTGAGAAACTCGGTCGGACCGATTCAGCAAATCTAGTGACCGTTAGGATTTTTGGTGGGACCGACATGCAACTCGGTAGGACCGATACGGTTAGGGTTAGGGCATAACGTAATCTCGATGAGACCGATTACACAAACTCGGTGGGACCAATTTTGGTAATAAGCTAACCAGAGAGTTGGTCAGGCAAACTCGGTAGGACCGATTACACAAAATCAGTGGGACCAATTTTGGTAATAAGTTAACCTGAGAGTTTGCATTGTAATCTCGGTAGTACCGATTGATCAAACTTGGTGAGACCGATTTTGGTAATGGACATACACAGAGAGATTACAATCCTATCTCGGTGAGACCGAGATCCCTATCGGTGAGACCGATTTGCCTAGGGTTTGTGGCAGTGGCTAAGACATCTGAACTCGGTGGCGCCGGATAGAAATAATCGGTGGGGCCAAGTTAAACTTTTGGTTTAGGACATATGTGGATGTGAGAAAGTAGTTGAGGGCTTTGGAGCATATCACTAAGCACTTTGAGCAAGTAAGCCATTAAGCAACACCTCATCCCCTCTTGATAGTATTGGCTTTTCCTATAGACTCAATGTGATCTTGGATCACTAAAATAGAAAATGTAGAGTCTTGTGCTTGAAGCTTGAGCCAATCCTTTGTCCTTAGCATCTTGAAGGGGTTCCACATCCTTTAGTCCATGCCACTCTATTGTTGAAACTTGTCTAAAACATACTAGGTAAAAGCGTTAGTCCAACAAGAGATATGTTGATATTAATTACCAAAATCACTCAAAGAGCACTTGTGCTTTTAGTCTCCCCCTTTTTGGTAATTTATGACAACATACATCAATGCTTTAGATAGAGATATAGAGAATAGCGAGTAAAGCTTTGGAAAGACATGTAACATGCATAGGCTCCCCCTACATGTATGCAATCATGTGATATGGAATATAGAAGCATGTGGGAGCATAACCATGATAGAGTAGGCAATGTGTTACATGTATCTTGGCTATATGCATCAGAGCCAAAAGGTGTGAATATGGGAAATGTACCTTCATGCTCATGAGTCCTTCTTGCAAACAGTATGTACATCAGCAAGAATCCCTCATACACATGATTATGATGCATATACTTACCTTGTGGTCTTCAGTTGGCTTAGGATGGAATGAACCTGTGAAAATAAGGTTAGACAACACAGATGCATCTACTAGCCAGAGCAAACAAGAAGAAACCACAAGAGTACCAAGACTGGGATGACATGTAGAGAGTGAGTACTGAGTACCACATTGAATATCGACATGTCGTTATCCCTTAGAAGTCTTGCTCCCCCTGAATCTAGCATGGGATACTGGGAGTAGATAGGGAACAGGAAATTAGAGCTCAAAGAAACAAATGAACAGAGTTAATGCAAATGAGCACATATGAACATGTCTTTCCCCTCAAGAAGACACGTGGCATCTCTCCTCTTGAACACAAAGCATCTGGGATCCTTGAAGATTACTCTCTCCTTGAGTATTCTCTCCCCCTAGAGATATGATTAATCTTTGATGTGATCTCTCTCTCCCCCTTTGACATCAATTTCCAAGAAGGGCCTTCTGGAATTTGTCG
Organism: Triticum aestivum; assembly: GCF_018294505.1. NCBI lineage: Eukaryota > Viridiplantae > Streptophyta > Magnoliopsida > Poales > Poaceae > Triticum > Triticum aestivum. The sequence goes on from NC_057804.1 coordinate 606,217,060, forward strand.
TGAATGGGTTTGGTCCTTGAGTCACAACAGAAAGCACTAAGGTAAATGCGATGCTTGTAGAGGACAAGATTCATTGAGTGGAGCTGGATCAAAAGTAATACAGGAATAAATGGCAAAATGTCTTTCCTGTAGTGAAATCGGTGGCACCGAGTGGTATGCTTCGGTTGCACCGAAAGAATTCGGTTGGTCCGAAACAAGAAACCGGTGTGACCGAGTTCATCACAAAGAAAACACTTGTCACCTCAGCTCACTTAGACAAGTAAGATCTCACAAGGATTTGCAAGGAATTAAATGAAAGATTGGCAATGAACTTGATGCAGGGAATGTAGAACAGAAAAGAAAAGAAATGAAATCTAGATGAAGTTTTTTTGAAAGGGGAAACAAATATGCATGAGACAAATGCAAGAGCACAGAAAAGAACACAAGAGAACTTCATCTAGAAATGGTCGGTGACAAAGTCACCTATGTTAGAGTATATTGACTTAGGAGTCAAGTGAGATCACTTGATCATAGGTCATAATCATTGTTTAAGCTCAAAATGGGGTTACCATTTTTCGTTTAAGCATCTTGATGTATTCACATCTTGTCGAGTTGCTTTGACTCATGACTTGGAGTAAAGCTTCTCTAAGATGGAATAACATACCTTGGGTGGTGGTGTTGATCATGATCATGTAGTTGAACTTGTGTGGGTTGCTCAAGGTTGATGTAGCTCATCAAGAGTTGGGAGCACCACTTGGAATTTGAGTTCATCTACCTACATGGGTTAGTTTTTGCAAGGAAGATCACTTGTGTATCCAAAATAACAATCATGAATTTCAATAATAAAGTTGTGAAAGGATATGTTTGAATGGTTCCATGCTTCCTTGTCTTCAACCATCGTTGTGTAGAGACTTGGTGATGTAGAGATTGCTCAAGATGTGAGTGAGTTGCAATCCCATAGACTTAGATTCATCCAAGTACCTACAAGGGTTAGATAATATGCACGGTGCAAATATATCCAAGACATAAGATAGTCATCATAAGAGAAATGTCAAGTATTAGTCATAGGCTCATGCCTTGCATGTATCAAATGGAGTTCCTACTCCAAGTTTGAAGCATCAATGATGTTCAATTCACCTCTTAACCTGCAGAACACTTTCTCATCAAGTGGTTTGGTGAAAATATCCGCTAATTGTTTTTCAGTGCAAACATGCTTAAGATTAATGTCCCCTTTGGCAACATGATCTCGAATGAAATGATGACGAACTTCAATATGCTTAGTTCGAGAATGTTGCACGGGATTGTGAGCAATCTTGATAGCACTTTCATTGTCACAGAGTAATGGAACATGTTACATATATCCCATAGTCTTTAAGAGTTTGGGTCATCCAAAGTAATTGAGCACAACATGAACCATCGGCAATGTATTCCGCTTCGGCAGTGGATAAGGATACCAAGTTTTGTTTATTTGAAGACCAAGATACAAGAGATCTACCAAGGAATTGACAAGTACCCGAAGTGGACTTTCTATCAACCTTGTTACTGGCATAGTCCGAGTCGGAGTAGCCAACAAGATCGAAAGAGGCCCTCTTAGGATACCAAATGCCAAAATTTGGTGTATGAATTAAGTATCTCACTATCCTTTTCACGGCCTTAAGATGACATTCTTTAGGTGCAGCTTGATATCTTGCACACATGCACACACTTAGCATAATATCGGGATGTGAAGCACATAGATATAACAATGAACCAATCATAGAGCGATAAACCTTTTGATCGACCGGTTCACCATCTTTGGTCAAATCAAGATGTCCACTAGTAGGCATGGGTGTAGTCATACCTTTGCATTCTTGCATATTGAACTTCTTGAATAAGTCCTTGGTGTACTTTGTTTGAGAAACAAAGGTACCTTCCTTAGTTTGCTTGATTTGCAAACCAAGAAAGAATTTGAGTTCACTCATCATAGACATCTCAAACTTCTCTGACATTAGCTTTCCAAACTTCTCACTAAAATGAGGGTTAGTTGATCCAAATATAATATCATCAACATAAATTTGGCATACAAATAGTTGTCCATTGACCCTCTTAGTAAAAAGTGTAGAATCTATTTTTCCAATTTCAAAGCCTTTTTCAATAAGGAACTTGGTCAAGCATTTATACCATGCTCTAGGAGCTTGTTTAACACGATAAAGAGCTTTGTGCAGTTTGTAAACATGATTAGGTTTCTTAGGATTAACAAAGCCAGGAGGTTGTTTGACATAAACTTCCTCCTCTATTTCACCATTTAGAAATGCACTTTTAATGTCCATTTGGTATAAGGTGATATCATGGTGATTAGCATAGGCAAGTAAGATGCGAATGGACTCAAGTCTAGCAACAGGAGCATAAGTCTCACCATAGTCCATACCTTCGACTTGTGTGTAGCCTTGCGCAACGAGACGTGCTTTGTTGCAAACTACTTGTCCATCTTCATATTGCTTGTTGCGAAACACCCATTTGGTACCGATGATGTTGTGGTTGTTGTCGGGCTTCTCAACCAATGTCCAAACTTGATTTCTCTCAAAGTTGTGTAGCTCTTCATGCATAGCGTTTATCCAATCCGGATCTTCCAATGCTTCTTCAACCTTCATAGGTTCAATGCTAGAGATGAATGAATAGTGTTCACAAAAGTTAGCTAAACGAGTTTTTGAGCGATTGATTCTCCTGGTTTGGATATCATTGTAGATTTGCTCGACGGGATGGTCTTTAGCAATTCTTGCTCGAACTCGTGAAAGCTTTTGCTTGGGTCTTGGTTGAACGTCTCATTCATCTTGTTCTTCTTCTTGGCCTTCTTCATTGTTGGCGTTGTCGTTCTCTTGTCGTGGTGGAGAAGGAGGTTGTTGACGTTCTTGGTGTACTTCCTCGTTTTCTTCATCTTGGTGTGTCCCACTTGTGGATGCTTCCATGTCAACTCTTGGTTCACCTTGTCGTGAGGTAGAAGCTTCCACTTGGACGGACGAGGTACTCTCCTTCACCTCTGTTGGACAAATCTTGCCAATAGACAAGTCTTGGATTGCTTCCGAGGGGTCTTTGTCTCCTACATCAATTGGAAATTGCTCTACTTGCGAGCCATTAGATTCATCAAACTTCACATCTACCATCTCTTCAACCTTTCGGGTGAAATTATTGTAGACACGGTAAGTGTGAGAGTTTGAGCCATAACCAAGTAGGAAACCTTCATGAGACTTAGGAGCAAATTTAGAATGACGATGCTTATAAAGAATGTAGCACTTTGAGCCGAATACTCGAAAGTATCCAACTTGGGGTTTGTTACCCGTGAGGTGCTCATATGCCGTCTTGCCGAGTAGCTTGTGAAGATACAAGCGATTTATTGCATGTCAAACTGTCTCAACAGCTTCTGCCCAAAAGTGCTTCAGCGTCTTGTACTCATCAAGCATCGTTCTTGCCATTTTGATGAGCGTCTGGTTCTTCCTCTCAGCAACTCCATTTTGTTGAGGTGTGTACGTAGCCGAGAACTCATGTGAAATCCCTTCTTCGTCAAGAAAGGTGTCCATATTTGCGTTCTTGAACTCCATTCCGTTGTCGCTGCGAACCTTCTTGATCTTCACTTCAAATTGATTTTGGGCCTTCCTATCGAAGTTTTTGAAGATCTTTTGGACCTACGATTTATCATCGAGAAAGAACACCCACGTAAATCTTAAAAAATCATCAACTATAACTAGACCAAAAGAATTTCCACCGAGACTCTTGTAAGCACTGGGACCAAAAAGATCCATGTGAAGTAGCTCGAGTGGCCTCCTTGTGGTCATGATGTTCTTCACGGGATGCCTTCCTCCAACCTGTTTACCTGCTTGACAAGCACTGCAAAGTCTATCCTTATTAAATATGACATCGTTAACACCGATGATATGATTTCCTTTAATAAGCTTGTCAAGGTTTCACATGCCAACATGACCTAATCGTCTATGCCATAACCAACCTTTAGAAGATTTAGCAATAAAGCAAGCTCTAGGTTGAGCCTTTTTAGTGAAATCGACAATGTAAAGATCACCTCTATGTATACCGGTAAAGACCATTTTATGATTATCTCTACGAAACACTTGGCAATATACTTCAGTAAATAGGACATTGAAACCGAAATCAGCAAGTCTAGATGCTGAAAGTAAGTTGTAGCCAAGAGATTCAACGAGCATAACATTTTGAATGGAGCTATCATGTGAGATGGCCACCTTACCGAGGCCAACCACCTTACTCTTTGAGTTGTCACCGAAAGTGACATACTTTCGAGGACCATCATTTTCAGCAAGCTCACGAAACATATCTTTATCTCCGGTCATGTGATCGGTACACCCACTATCAAGAACCCATTCCTTTCCTCCTGCCATATATCCCCGAAGATTTCCCATAAGACTAAAGTGTCTCATTGCATCATCAAGATCAAAGTCACTATCATCGTCCTCATCATAGTATCCATGTTCAACATCGTCAGGTGGTTGATCAAATCCTAGAGAGGGTGATTCGTTAGAGTGAGTTTGACAATGATCTTCTTTATGAATTTTAATAGCTTTGGAAATAATATCTCTAATGATTCCAACATTTCCTTTGGCACGCATAATATTTGTAAGTTCAAATAGACAATCACCAAACATAGGATCACCAGAATTCATCTTACTCAAGGTAATAGACTTATGGAGAATTTCATCTAGATTTTTCAAGAATAGTCCGGAAATCATTTCTCAAGAAATTTCCATATAGTGTAGGCACACTCAAGAGTAGGCAAGTTTCCAATCAAGTTTCTAGGCAAGCCTAGAAACTTGATTGGAAACTTGATTGGAAACTCCTTGGTTCAACTCCACAATCTCGTCGGAGGCTCCCAACTGACACCTAGCCAATCTAGGAGACACCACTCTCCAAGAAGTAACAAATGGTGTGTTGATGATGAACTCCTTGCTCTTGTGATTCAAATGATAGTCTCCCCAACACTCAACTCTCTCTCACAGGATTTGGATTTGGTGGAAAGAATATTTGAGTGGAAAGTAACTTGGGGAAGGCTAGAGATCAAGATTCATATGGTAGGAATGGAATATCTTGGCCTCAACACAAGTGTAGGTGGTTCTCTCTCAGCAAATGTAAGTTGGAAGTGTAGGTTCGTTCTGATGGCTCTCTCCATGAATGAAGAGTGGGTGGAGGGGTATATATAGCCTCCACACAGAATCTAACTGTTACACACAACTTGACAATCTCGGTGGGACCGAATTGAGAAACTCGGTCGGACCGATTCAGCAAATCTAGTGACCATTAGGATTTTCGACGGGACCGACATGCAAGTCAGTAGGACCGATATGGTTAGGGTTAGGGCATAACGTAATCTCGGTGAGACCGATTACACAAACTCGGTGGGACCGATTTTGGTAATAAACTAACCAGAGAGTTGGTCAGGCAAACTCGGTAGGATCGATTACACAAAATCGGTGGGACCGATTTTGGTAATAAGTTAACCAGAGAGTTTGCATTGTAATCTCGGTAGTACCGATTGATCAAACTCGGTGAGACCGATTTTAGTAATGGACATACACAGAGAGATTACAATCCCATCTCGATGAGACCGAGATCCCTATCGGTGAGACCGATTTGCCTAGGGTTTGTGGCAGTGGCTAAGACATCTGAACTCGGTGGCGCCGGATAGAAATAATCGGTGGGGCCGAGTTAGACTTTTGGTTTAGGACATATGTGGATGTGAGAAAGTTGTTGAGGGCTTTGGAGCATATCACTAAGCACTTTGAGCAAGTAAGCCATTAAGCAACACCTCATCCCCTCTTGATAGTATTGGCTTTTCCTATAGACTCAATGTGATCTTGGATCACTAAAATAGAAAATGTAGAGTCTTATGCTTGAAGCTTGAGCCAATCCTTTGTCCTTAGCATCTTGAAGGGGTTCCACATCCTTTAGTCCATGCCACTCTATTGTTGAAACTTGTCTGAAACATACTAGGTAAAAGTGTTAGTCCAACAAGAGATATGTTGACATTAATTACCAAAATCACCTAGAGAGCACTTGTGCTTTCAGGAAGCGGAGACGCCCACGTCCAATCAACTGCCATGTGGCGCCCAAGGCCGCAGGCTGATGGGGCCCACGGTGCTCCACACTTGCCCCTTCGCTTCTCTGCTAAGCCAAGTCCAAGCGCACCTTGGGCCCGAGGGCTACTGTCGGTGCTCTGGGAACGGGGGTCCCCAGACTTGCCTGCCTGCGGCCTGCGGCGTGGCTCAAGTGGTGGTCCAGTACGGCCCATCTTCATCAACGCAAGACTCAAGACCCTCGCGAGGGGCCAAGCCTCGCGGGGCGGACGACACGAGGCTTCCTCAGGAGCGGCCTCGCCGGGCAGGCTCGCAAGGAGGCGGAGAGATCAAGGCAGGGGTACCTGCAAGGTGCTCGTGACGCAAGCCGTGACGATCGAGACCAGGCGGGCGCCAAGCGGGCGCGGGCCCATGGAGTGTCCTTGTTTCCTCTTTGGTGCAAAGGGGGCAAGCACAGGCGTGGAGTATCGAGGCATCAGGCAAAGGTTGCCATTTCAGTGCAACGAGACCAAGACCAACAGGGCGGTAGGATGGAGGTCACCGTGGAGCCCAAGACGGTGTCATCGCGAGTGCCTTTGGCAGTCGAAGACCAACTTTAGTCAGGATAACTTGTACTAGATGTTCCCCTTCAAAATGGCTGTTGTTGGCGCCCTTCCCGCTCAATATTTGGGAAGAGGACCAGGGCCTCTATATATAGGGCTAGCCACCACAGTAGAAGGCATCTCATCGAGTTCTCATTAGATCGATAGGCGATCGAACTCACCCAAGCAGTTCATCGCACCAGCTCAAGAACACCTCTCGCGAGGTTGTTCGTCCTTTGTACTGTTCATCATCAGCCCCTGAGGAAATCCACCACACCACACACTGGAGTAGGGTATTACACCACAACGGTGGCCTGAACCAGTATAAATCTTGTGTCCCTTGTGTTGTTCATTGTTTAGCTTAGACTCTCGCGAGGCGATCGGTCGTGGAGTGGTAGGGGGATGATCTTCGCGTGCACCCCAGAGTTCGAACCTTAAGGGTCTGCCGGAACCCAACACCCAACAGTCCTGGATTAGGGGGTCCTCGGACGGTCGGGCTATATACTTTGACCGGACTGTTGGACTATGAAGATACAAGATGGAAGACTTCGTCTAGTGTCCGGATGGGACTCTCCTTTGCGTGGAAGGGAAGCTTGGCAATTCGGATATGTATATTCCCTTCTCTGTAACCGGCTCTGTGTAACCCTAGCCCCCTCCGGTGTCTATATAAACCGGAGGGTTTAGTCCATAGGACAAGAACAATCATAATCATAGGCTAGCTTCTAGGGTTTAGCCTCTATGATCTCATGGTAGATCAACTCTTGTAATACTCATATAATCAAGATCAATCAAGCAGGAAGTAGGGTATTAGCTCCATAGAGAGGGCCCGAACCTGGGTAAACATCGTGTCCCCCGCCTCCTGTTACCATTAGCCTTAGACGCACAGTTCGGGACCCCCTACCCGAGATCCGCCGGTTTTGACACTGACATTGGTGCTTTCATTGAGAGTTCCATTGTGTCGTCACCATAAGGCTTGATGGCCCCTTCAATCATATACAACGACGTGGTCCATGGTGAGATTTTCCTCCCCGGACAGATCTTTGTTTCGGTGGCTTCGCACTGTGGGCCAACTCGCTTGGCCATCTGGAGCAGATCGATAGCTACGCCCCTGGCCATCAGGTCAGGTTTGGAAGCCTGAACTACACTGCCGACATCCACGGAGACTTGATCTTCGACGGATTCGAGCCCATGACAGGTGCATCCTACAGCCACGATGAGCATGACCTAGATCTGCCATCGGACGGTGTTTAGGAGATCGCACCTGCAGCCACCCTAGCTTTAGATCCAGAGCAGATCATGCCATCCGAGGACGGGAGGATGGACCCCGCCATGGAGGCCGCACACTCAACGGCAATAGAGACGAACATAGATTTCACCTCCAATGAGGTCTGTGTCATCGGACCCTCGGACTCACCTCCGGCCAAGGCTCCGGACCGCGCGTATCCGCACCCATCGGATCTGACTGGGCGCCAATCTTGGAGTTCAGCTCCGCGGACATCTCTTAACACTCGCCCTTGGGCGACATGCTAAACTCATTAAAATCTCTCTCCTTCTCAGGAGACTCTTGGCCGAACTATGTCCGGCTTGAGTGGGAAGCAGACGACGAAGGAATTCGTTACCCACCCACCACCCACTTAATAGCCACTGTCGACGACTTAACTAACATGTTTGATTTCGACTCCGAACACATCGACGGTATGGACGATGATGCCGTAGAAGAATAGGAACCACCGCCCATAGGGCGCTGGACAACCACCTCATCGTACGACATATATATGGTGGGCACACCCAAAGAAAATAATAGCGAGGATCAAAAGGATGCAACGGAGGGTAATCCTCCTGAGAAACAGCCGAAGCACCGACGTCAGCGGTGCCGCTCTAAACCACGCCAGGGTAGAAACAACGATACCGGCGCAAGAGATAATAGCACTCCGGATGATGCCGAAGATGAAAACAATCCCGCCCAGCCAAGCTTCGAACAGGCCGGACGGGAGGATGGGCAATCTAGCCCCGATGAACAGGCCATGAATGAAGACTTGGAGGATGACAATTACATGCCCCCCTCCGAAGACGAGGTGAGCCTCGGCGATGAAGAATTTATCGTGCCTGAGGATCTCGTCGAGCAGGAGCGCTTCAAGCGCCGGCTTATAGCCACTGCAAAGAGCCTGAAGAAAAAACAGCAACAGCTTCAAGTTGATCAAGATCTGCTCACTGATAGATGGACTGAGGTCCTAGCGACCAAGGAATACGGACTTGAGCGCCCAACCAAAAGTTACCCGAGGCGCAGGTTGCTACCTCAATTCGAGGACGAGGCACTAGAGCCTATACTACCAGCACAAGATGTGGCTGACCGACCACCACGTGGCTGAGACAAAGCGGCATATCAGTCCGAACACCAGCCCGCACCCCGTCGCCGAAGAAATAAAAACACGAAGGCCCGAGGCTACATGCATGACCTGCGAGACGAATTGGAATACAAAGCAGGACATTCAAGATCGATCTATGGATCGCGGGGGCGTGCCCCAACACGTGACGAGGACCTCCATGCCGGATATACTAAATACAAATTCGTCCAGGCTGAATACAGTAGACTAGATTCATCCGAAGTGCGTCGCGATGTAGCCCAGCATAGAGGCGCCGCACACACCCTATGCTTCACTGACAAAGTAATGGAGCATGAATTCCCAGAAGGGTTTAAACCCATAAACGTCGAACCTTATGATGGGACAATAGATCCTGCGGTATGGATTGAAGATTTCCTTCTCCACATTCACATGGCCTGTGGTGATGATCTCCATGCCATCAAGTATCTCCGACTAAAACTCAAGGGACCGGCTCGGCACTGGCTGAATAGTCTGCCAGAAAACTCCATTGGCAGTTGGGAGAACCTGGAAGACGCATTCATTGACAACTTTCAGGGCACTTATGTGCGACCGCCGGACGCTGATGACTTAAGTCATATAACCCAACAACCCAGAGAGTCAGCCAGGAAATTCTGGACTCGATTCTTAACTAAAAAGAACCAAATCGTCGATTGTCCGGATGCCGAAGACCTAGCTGTCTTTAAGCATAACATCCGTGACGAGTGGCTCGCCCGGCACCTTGGCCAAGAGAAGCCAAAATCCATGGCAGCCCTTACGACACTTATGACCCGCTTTTGTGCGGGCGAGGATAGCTGGTTGGTTCGTAGCAACAACACATCAAGAAATCCTGGCACTTCAGACGCCAGAGATAGCAACGGCAAGCCCCGGCGCAACAGACACAAGCGTCACAATAATGGCGATAACGCCGAAGACACGACCATTAATGCCGGATTTAGTGGTTCCAAGTCCGGTCAACGGAAAAAGGCATTCAAAAGAAACAACCCGGGCCAGTCTAGTCTGGACCGCATACTCAATCGTCCATGTCAAATCCATGGCACCCCCGGCAAACCAGCCAACCATACCAACAAAGGATGTTGGGTATTTAAACAGGCCAGCAAACTAAATGCCGAAAACAAGGAAAAGGGGTCACATAGTGATGATGACGAGGAGCCCCAGCCGCCGAACAGAGGGGGACAGAAGAAATTTCCTCCCCAAGTCAAAACGGTAAGTATGATATACGCCACCCATATTCCCAAGCTGGAATGGAAGCGCGCACTAAAGGATGTCTACGTGATGGAGCCAGTCGCCCCAAAGTTCAACCCATGGTCTTCCTGTCTGATCACCTTTGATCGCAGGGACCATCCGGCCTGTATTCGTCATGGCGGCTCAGCCGCACTGGTCCTTGACCCCATCATTGATGGATTCCACCTCACTCGAGTCCTCATGGACGGTGGCAGCAGCCTAAACCTGCTTTACCAGGATACAGTGTGCAAAATGGGTATCGACCCCTTAAGGATCAAACCCACCAAAACCACCTTCAAAGGTGTCGTACCAGGTGTAGAGGCCTGTTGTATAGGCTCAATCACACTGGAAGTGGTCTTCGGATCCCCGGACAATTTCCGAAGCGAGGAGTTAATCTTCAACATCGTCCCCTTCCGTAGTGGTTATCACGCACTGCTTGGACGAAGCGCATTCGCTCGATTCAATGCGATGCCACACTATGCCTACCTCAAGCTCAAGATGCCCGGACCTTGCGGTGTTATAACAGTCAATGGAAATACAGAGTGCTCCCTTCGTACGGAGGAGCACACCGTGGCCCTTGCAACAGAAGTACACAACAGCCTTCTTAGACAGACCCTCAATTCGGCAATAAAGCCCTCGAACACCGTCAAGCGAGTCTGACTACTCTGCAACAGGATCATCCGGCCCGTCCAGAGCTCACCTAGCAATTCGGCCTCTGTCCTGGTCCCAATCAAACGGTGAAATTCTGTCGCGCGTACATAATTACGCACTCAAAATACCATGGGCATAGACGGAGGCACAGCTAGCCAGCGGTCCACAATTCAGATTAACCGCCCCCGGATCTGCATACCTTCACCTTTTTTCTTTCTTTCTTTCAGGGTTTTCTCTTCTTGAGGTTCTTCTGATAACCTGATCATCGGACCCATCATGGGACAGATACACCAAGGAAGAAAGGAGCTTTGACGTACAAGGGAATCCTCAGGTGGTCTCTGCTAACGATCGATGTACCTGTTTTACATACCCACACGCAACTCTCTCTTGGTCAGGGCATGTCAAATAGCCCTATTTGCTTATCGCACTACTTGTATACATACGCCTTGACGTATCAATCAAATAGCAGATGGAAAATAATTTGTAGCGTCAACTTATTACTTCATCTTTTCCTTGTCTGTTTATTTATTACAAATCGCACCCGTGCATTCTGGTACGGTTAGTTTGCCAGGGGCTTCAGTGTACCCCATAACACGGCAAGAAAGTCCGAACACTTTTAACAGTGCGGCACCCCGAACTTATAGCATTATATGCATCAGCTCCGAATCATGTCTTGGGTCAATAGTTGGGTTGCCAGGCTCCTGTGCTTGCTACCCTACGTTCCGCTATATCGGCTAGGGTAGTAAAGGGAGAACTACTGCGATTGTGTCCCGGTTCTTTTGGACGAGAACCTCAGTAGAGAAAGCCGAAAACTGACTGTCATGATGCAGCGAGAGCTGATCGCTGTTCCAGAGGTTTCAAATCCTTAAAGATTTTTTCCGCTTTATGCGAGGAATCGGTCTTTGTCCGATTTAGGCATGTATAGCGCCCCAAGTTCGGCCTTCGAATACCAGGGGCTATGCCGAAATTTAAAATTATAGAACTTCTATGGCTAAGTGAGGGTGATAAAGCTGTATAGTCCGATTGCCTTGTTCGTTGCGCTAGACACCTCCTTAAAGGACCAAAAACATGGATAAAGAGTGTCTAGATTTATCCCGAACACCCCGGTACTAGTTACATGGGGGCAGAAGCTGACGACTGGCCAACCCCCAGATTTTATAAACGGCCACACAGGAGGTAAAATTTTAAATCAACAAGCATTATATTGCGCAAATGAACTTGTTTCATATTACAGGATAAAATGAATGCATTCATTCAAAGATTACATCCTTTGTACATTGCTCCGCCACAAGGCGGAATCCCTTCAGGACACTGTCATAATATTTTTCGGGTCGGTGGTGCTACTTGCCCTTCGGTGGCCCTTCGGTCATCAGTGCCGTGGCGTCCATCTTCGCCGAATGCATCTTTGCACGAGCAAAGGCCATCCGCGCACCTTCAATGCAAACCGACCGCTTTATGACTTCAAGTCGTGGGCAGGCACTCATAAGCTGCTTCACGAGTCCGAAGTAGCTGCTGGGCATAGGCTCGGCAGGCCATAGCCGGACTATGAGGTCCTTCATGGCCAGTTCGGCTGCCTTGTGCAGCTCGACCAGTTGCTTCAGCTGGTCGCTCAAGGGCATCGGATGTTCTGTCCCAAGATATTGAGACCAGAACAACTTCTTTGTTGAGCTCCCTTCTTCGGCTCGGTAGAACTCTACGACATCTGATATGCTGCGTGTCAGATCCACAAACGCTCCTCGAGAACTCCAAATTTGGGTATGTAAAAAAGAATGTCTCCTTCACATGCTTGCTTTGCATAACAAATGCCTTACTCGCCGCAATCTTCTTGGCCGCCTGGATCTCCTGGAGGGCCCTCTGGGCTTCGGCTCTGGCATCTTGTGCACCCTGGAGGGCCTTGGCAATCTCGGACTCTTGAGTCTTAGAGTCACGCTCCAAGGACTCATACTTCTGGATGAAATCCTGGAGCTCTTGCTGGACCTCGCTGACCCGGGCCTCTTGCTTATCGCATGTGGCGCGTTCCTTGGCCGCTTTGTCTTTGGCCTCGGCCAGCGCCTTCTCAAGGGCCGCCACTTCGGTTGTGGCCCCTATAAAAGTTCATGACGCTTTTATCAGCAGAAACCATTTATCCTTCATAAGTACACATGCAGGGTATTACGTACCTTGATTTTCCTCCAGCTGCATCTTCACGAGGACGAGTTCTCCCTCGGTCCGCTCCAGGTCCTGCTTTAGTCCAGAGACCTCCGTAGTACGAGTGGCAATGGCCAGCAGCGACGCCTGCTTATTTACATAGACATCTTATGTTAGACACCTGCGAATATTATTTGATCCTCTGTTCGGCTTTTCTTTCCGAACACCAAATAGAGCATCAGGGGCTACTGTCTACACTGTGATATTCTCTCACAATCTTATTAATTACCTCAAAGCCTATTAGAAGGCTAGCGTAGGCTGCGGTCAATCCTCTTTTGGCGGACCGGACCTTCTCAATCACCATACTCATAAGAGTACGGTGTTCTTCATCGATGGAAGCGCCGTGAAGCATTTCCAACAAACTGTCCGATGCCTCTGGATGGACAGAGGTCATCGGTACAGGCGGCTTGCCCCCTTCAGGGAGAGGCTGCCTGCCTGAATCTGAAACCACTCGGGTTTCCGGAGCCGTATTCGAATGGGGGCCAAACTGGCTGCGGTCCCCACTATCGGAGTCCGTGGGGGTCTTTGAAGGAAATATGCCCTAGAGGCAATAATAAAGTTATTATTTATTTCCTTATATCATGATAAATGTTTATTATTCATGCTAGAATTGTATTAACCGGAAACATGATACATGTGTGAATACATAGACAAACTTAATGTCACTAGTATGCCTCTACTTGACTAGCTCATTAATCAAAGATGGTTATGTTTCCTAACCATAGACATGAGTTGTCATTTGATTAACGAGATCACATCATTAGTAGAATGATGTGATTGACATGACCCATTCCGTTAGCGTAGCACTTGATCGTTTAGTATGTTGCTATTGCTTTCTTCATGACTTATACATGTTCCTACAACTATGAGATTATGCAACTCCCGTTTACCGGAGGAACACTTTATGTGCTACCAAACGTCACAACGTAACTGGGTGATTATAAAGGAGCTCTACAGGTGTCTCCAAAGGTACATGTTGAGTTGGCGTATTTCGAGATTAGGTTTTGTCACTCTGATTGTTAGAGAGGTATCTCTGGGCCCTCTCGGTAATGCACATCACTATAAGCCTTGCAAGCAATGTAGCTAATGCATTAGTTACAGAATGATGCATTACGTAACGAGTAAAGAGACTTGCCGGTAACGAGATTGAACTAGGTATTGGGATACCGATGATCGAATCTCGGGCAAGTAACATACCGATGACAAAGGGAACAACGTATGTTGTTATGCGGTGAGGGAGTCCCGGACTAGGGGGTGTCCGGATAGCCAAACTATCATCATCGGCCGGACTCCAAGACTATGAAGATACAAGACCGAAGACTTCGTCCCGTGTCCGGATGGGACTTTCCTTGGCATGGAAGGCAAGCTTGGCGATACGGATATGTAGATCTCCTACCATTGTAACCGACTCTGTGTAACCCTAGCCCTCTCCGATGTCTATATAAACCGGATGGCTTTAGTCCATAGGACGAACAACAATCATACCATAGGCTAGCTTCTAGGGTTTAGCCTCCTTGATCTCGTGGCAGATCCACTCTTGTAACACACATCATCAATATTAATCACGCAGGACGTAGGGTTTTACCTCCATCAAGAGGGCCCGAACCTGGGTAAAACATCGTGTCCCTTGTCTCCTGTTACCATCCGCCTAGACGCACAGTTCGGGACCCCCTACCCGAGATCCGCCGGTTTTGACACCGACATTGGTGCTTTCATTGAGAGTTCCTCTGTGCCGTCACCATCAGGAAGGATGCCTTTTCCCGTCTTCAAAGACAGCACCGTCGTCAAGGGAGCTCTAGCCGCTGGCCAGACTATCCGGCTAGGCGGTTTTCTAATGACCGCCTGTTCGGCCACCGCTCCGACAATGACCTCTCAGGTCATTAAAAGCGATCTTCACGTCAGCTCAGAATTCGCCGAGCAGCTAGATCCGATTGAGCTCTCCTCCGTAAACGAGCTCTTGGATCGCATCGCCGCCCTGGGAGTCGCTACTGACTACGATCAGATTGGGCTTAAAACCGATGTGAGAGAAATTAACTCTCCCCAGGTTACCCACCACGTTTTCGTGGTAGAGGAACAATGCGGCGACTCTTCTTCTATGTTAAAAACCAACTATGTCCGGATTCCCGATCCCTCCATGCCGGATTCCCGCGGAGGGACGAACACTAATCAAATACTGAACCTAAAGTCAGGCATCGGACCAGATTCGTTGGAAAGCGTCTAACAAACCAAGCTTCCGAATCCGGAAGCTTCTTGGCCTTTGAGCCTCAGATTGGGCGGGGTTCCGAACTTGATTCCACCCGCCCACCCAAACATAAGCGATCTATCTCAAATACGGCAAGAGCCCGATGAAACAGTACATCGTTACTGGGCCAGATTCCTCCTGGTTATGGACAGGATAAAGGACTGCCGTGAAGAAAGCGCGATTTCAATCTCCTGCAACAATTGCACGGACAAGGGAATCATAAACACCATCAGTCGTCGCAAAGTTACACGCTTCGCCGACCTAGCGACCATTGTGCAAAAATACTGCACGATGGAAAGTGCCTGGAAAACCAAAACTAGGTTTTGGGACAATCCGGCCCTGAATACAACCCCAGTCCGAAATAACGGTGGCATCCCGGAAGCTGCGACACTACTTTCAAGAGTGTTCCATAACGGTGGCCTCCGAAGTACCTCTCAACGATATTATAAACAATTGCGACGCAACGGGCAGGATTGCAAAATGGGCCATTGAGTTCTTACCATTTGACATAACCTACAAACCACGGCGAGCTATAAAGTCGCAAGTCCTGGCTAACTTCGTCGCCGAATGGACCGAAGCCAAACTCCCTACAGAGTACGACGCGTACTCCAATTGGAGCATGCATTTTGACGGATCCAAAATGTTGGCTGGCTTGGGGGCTAGCGTCGTCTTGACGTCCCCCACTGGAGACACAGTCCAATACGTACTTCAAATAATGTACATGGACTCCAACAACGCAGCCGAATACGAGGCCCTTCTACACGGCCTCCGGATGGCAATCTCCATGGGCATTCAACGCCTAGAGGTGCGCGGCGATTCAAACCTCGCAATATCCCAAGTAAATGGACACTTTGACGCCAAAGATCTGAAAATGGTAGCTTACCACAACGCCGTCCTAAAAATGTCAGCTCGGTTCGAAGGACTCGAATTCCATCATGTAGCCCGGGATAATAACCAGGCAGCAGACGTATTAGCACGCATCGGTGCAAAACGTGACGCCGTCCCTCCAAACATCTTCCTGGAACGGCTCTTTAAGCCATCCGTATTATGGGAAGAGGAGTCCGGAAATAACAATCCGGAGCCAGCTGCATCACCTAACTCAGACAATTCTGACATGATCGGCGGCTCAGCCGATCAAATAACACCTTCAGCCCACGAAATAATGGCAGTAATTGCCCCGTGAATGGAACCATTCCTAGCCTACTTAATTAGGCAGGAACTTCCCGAAGACCAAAAGGAGGCCCGCTGCATAGTCTGGCGATCTAAAGCCTACAAGGTCCATGAGGGAGAACTTTATAAGAAAAGCACAACCGGAGTCCTTCAAAGGTGTATCTCCGAAGAGGAGGGGCGAAATCTCCTGGCTGAAATTCACGCCGGACTCGGTGGGCACCACGCCGCAGCCCGGGCCCTTGTAGGCAAGGCCTTCCGTACAGGATTTTATTGGCCAACAGCCCGGGCAGATGCTCAGGACTTAGTCCAACGATGCGTCGGTTGCCAGCTCTTTGCTAATCAGAGCCACATGCCACCCACCGCCCTCAAAACTATACCCATCACCTGGCCGTTCGTGGTCTGGGGGCTTCACATGGTTGGACCCCTTAAAGGGGGAACCCACAAGCGCAAATACTTATTGGTCATGGTGGACAAATTCACCAAATGGATTGAAGCCAAGCCGGTTAAAATGGCAGAATCCGGACCTGTGATAGACTTCATATCCAGGGTAGTACACCGTTTTGGCGTCCTCCACAGCATCATCACTGATAACGGCATGAATTTCACAGCCGACGAGGTTAAACTCTGGTGCAAAAACATGGGCATCAAGCTCGACTATGCTTCAGTCTATCACCCTCAAACTAACGGTCAAGTCGAGCGAGCAAATGGTCTAATCATGAGCGGCATCAAACCCAGACTAGTGCGGTCCCTCAAGGAATCTAACACGCACTGGGTAGAGGAGCTCGACTCTGTACTCTGGGGGCTGCGGACCACGCCAAACCGAACTACCGGATTCACACCATTTTTTATGGTGTACGGCGCAGAGGCAGTTCTGCCCTGCGATATAATTCATGACTCACCTCGCGTGCGCATGTACGAAGAAAGAGAAGCCGAGCTGGATCGGCAGGACAGTTTGGATGCCTTAGAGGAAGAGCGGGACGTGGCAAAAGCTCGTTCCGCATTTTATCAATAGCAGGCTCGAAGATATCAAAGTAGAGAAGTACGGGCCAAAGCTTACAATGTTGGCGAACTTGTTCTACGCCTGCCGGACAAGAAAAAGGACAAACTTAAGCCCAAGTGGGAAGGTCCCTTCATCATCGACCAAGTCCTTACCGGTGGAGCATACCGTCTACGTAACACATTTGAAAACCGACTCGAGCCGAACCCATGGAACGCAGCCCGTCTCCGAAGATTCTACGCCTAACGCCGGACTCAGAGTTCGTCTCACTCCTCCGTCCACCTTTTTACATTATCACTATCTCTTGTCCCCCTCCTTCTTCCCACTTTTTTTTCAATACCTTTGATAGGCTGATTTGCGCATTGTTCGCACACACTCGATGTGCTCCTAGCACTCGTTATACCTGGGGGCTTCTTTAACAGAAGCTTATTCATACGGGCTTCAGGCCCAACACATGTGTCATACTTCCGCATGTACCTTTTATTCACCATTATATGCATCGATATGACTTAAGTTTTGGCCAAGCTGGGTTGCCTGGCTCCTGTGCTTACCCCTACGTTCCCGATTGTTCGGCTAGGAGGTAAAGGGAGCACCTCTGCGATTGTTACTGCCGGGTCAGCCGGATGTGTACCTCAGACTGGGTGAAGCCGAAAGCTAGCGTTCTTAAGAGAATATTCGGTCGGTGACTTGAAAGATGATTTATTACTTACTTATTTATTTGCCCCCAGATGCTTTTTCTGCTATTTTCGCAGTCCGGACATGCACTTTAGGGCATGCCTCCCAGGGAAAGGAACCCTTAACGGAACTATTCTCCCTGGAAGATGTTTCTTACTAACCATGTAATATAACATAGCTAGTTGGGCACTTGTCTGATAAAGAAATTATGACCCCGACGCCTTGTCTCCAGGCATGCCCCGGTTCTTCTATAACCGTAAGGGTATTCGAACACACTCCGGACTATTGGGTCCAGAGGTTGAAGCAAAAAGGTTCGCAAAGACAAACGATCTACAATCCGGCTAGAAGGCATTTTACATGTCATTTCAAATTACATCGTCAAACTGACTGATTGTACTCCTCTTCAATCCCATCTAACAGGTTGTCTAATTTACAGTCCTGTTGGGAATATTTCGCGGCCAGTTCTACTTGGCCGTACATCAAGCTCACAGGGATCTCCTTCCCATCAGGCCCCGCAGGTCCGACCTCGGCCATGTGGTTTGGGTCAGCCTTCGGATACCGCGTCTTCACCATGGCCCAGGCCTCCCTGGCGCCTTGACGGCAGGCCGATATTTTCCACAGACGGAGGCGTCGCCGTGCTCCCTGAAGCTTCTCAGCAAGCTCTCCAAGGCCCTCGGGTAGGGAGACGGAAGGCCATAAAGCCTGAACGACGCCACTCATCGCCTGCCGAACACGTTCGAGCAGTTGAACCAGCTCGAGAAGTTTGTCACCCGTTGAACCAGGCATTTCCTTCGCAGGGCGACCTGTGAGCACACCTAAAGACACATTTCTGTCAATCGACTTCCTCGCCGAATTCTTCTTTTCAAAGGAATTTGCTCAATCACTTACTATAAATGCCGCGACGAAGCCGCTGATTCTCCTTCACGGAGCCAGACAGTTGGGCCCGAACACCTTTCAGCTCTTCTCCTAGCTGGGTGCGGGCATCTTGGAGCTTGTTTCTCTCCTGCTGCACCTTCATAAGCACCCTCTCGCCAGCCTTTAGCTGACGCAGTAGCTGTTGCTTGTCCGGATCTAGTCTGGCGCCCTCTGCAATATTATTGTCAGATTTACGCACACGCCGCACTTTGTTAACTACTTATCTTTTCGAAGTACGTGTTACCAGCGGGGGTCTCTGTTGCTCCCCCTGTGGTGGCTAGTGCGGCCTCAAGTTGGGCCTTGCACTCTTGGAGCTCCTGGGATAGGTGGGTATTCTTCTCCATAAGATCCTGCATAATAAATGATCCTTAAATCAGTTATTTTAACTATTTTAAGTCTCGGGGGCTACTGGCATATATAACTATTAAAATTACTTACCCGTATGTCCTTCACATACTGCTCCGTGGCTCTGGTTAAACCATCTTGAGCAGCACAGAGGTGCGCATTTCCCGCATCAAAGGCATTCAATGCCTCCGGGGATAAACATGCGTCACGAAGAACTGTCCGGCGACGCCTGTGATTCATGGCGCTCTCCACATCAGACCGGGTGGCGGACAGCCTGTCGGCATCCTCCGTCGGAGGAGCATCCGGCTCTTACCTTATGTTCGCCTCCACTTCCGAACCACTCGATGGAGCATGGTTGGCGGAGGCTTGATTGGCAACCTCTCCGGACACTGTCTGGCAAGCGCTCTTTCTCCTGGAAAAAGTTATGAGCATTAATATACCTCCTAGGGATCCTTCCTTTAAAAACAACGGTGCACCGTACCGTTGCGGCGACGTTTCGATTTGCGTCGCACTCCTCTTCCGCCTGCTGGGCCGAACTGACCCTTGCTGGTCAGCCGCCGCAGGTTCAGCTTCCCGCCTTAAAGGCACCTCCTGCGATGCACCATCAGTATAGGATGGTCAGAATTAAGCATGGATCAAATGATGGTGTCAAGACCTCGGTCGTAGTCACCTGGGAGGCCAGAATCCCGTCAATCAGCTCCACCTTTATGTCCGGATCCTCTTCGGAGGTCGGATCAAGGGATCGTTCCGGATCCTCGGGCTGTGGAGTTAGGCTTCGTATGCCCTCCACGTCCCGGCGCAGCTCCTGCGCCGAAATCACAAAGTAAAATACTTGACTTTGTAAGTATGGATCGGGTAGATAAAACGTCCGCTTACCCAGCTTCGAGGGTTATTCATGGAGAATCCGTTCAATGGATTCGTGCGGAGAAAGTCCTCCTCCTCCCCCTTTGTACAAGCCGGACAGGATCTTTGCCAGATCGGCTGCCGAGCTCGGCCCTCTGCGGCCGTGACGGGTGGCGTCGTCTTCCCCGTTGAAATCCCACATAGGGTGGCCCCTATATTGGAGCGGCTGCACCCCTCGCATAATGCACGTGGCCATGATTCCAATCATGGTCAATCCGGAGTGGGCCAGTAACCTAATCCGGCCCATCAGATAATGGATGCTCCTATCATCCTCCCGTTGAGGGCTACGCGGGCGCCAACTCAGGCGTTTCTTCAAGGGAGCATTGCTGAACTCCGGGAGGCTGATCTGAACTAGATCCGGCAGAGGGGCGTCCTCCATGTAGAACCATTCCGAAGGCCAGTCTTTGGACGCCTTCTTCGGGGTGCCGGATAGATATCCGGTCCCGGTGATGCGCCATATTTCGGCTCTGCCCACTTGATATATCGACCCCTCATAAGAACGGGGTACAAGGCAAAACAATCTCTTCCACAGCGCAAAATGGGGCTCGATGCCCAGGAACAGCTCGCAGAGAGCTACAAAGCCCGCGATGTGCAAAATGGAGGCAGGTGTGAGGTGTTGAAGCTGGAGTCCGTAGAACTCCAGGAGCCCCCGGAGAAACGGATGTATGGGAAATCCGAGCCCCCTTATTAGATAAGGGACGAAGCATACCCGCTCTCCTTTGGAAGGGTTGGGGACGCTCTCCGCCTGCTTTCCGCCCTTGAAGGTGGCCAGTCTGGCTTGAACCGGAACCATGAAAGCTGGGGGAAGATATCCCTCGGTTTGGAGCGCCACTAGCTCGCTGTGTGGAACTGAGCATCTCCCCCAATCTCCTGGTTTAGGGCTGGGAGCGCGAGAGGAGGAGCCGCGTCGACTATCCATGATGGAATGAATTTTTGTCAGAAGCGCTTCGATGAGAACTTGCAAATGGAGGATGGTGTGAGCTGGATCTAGATCCTCGCCACTCTTATAGGCGGCTCATTCGCACAGCTAGGGGGTAAAATGTAAAAATACCCTAGCTTTTCGCATTCATATGACACGTGGAAGAAGGCCATTATTGGGCGTAGAAGCCAAGGAGCGCAACATTTATAAGGAAGCCGAACACTATTCGATAGGAACATGAAGTTTGAAGGAGAACCCGCCTTGCAACACCGAAGACAATATACGCGCCGGACTCATCGTCGCTGAAGCCCGGTTCGGGGGCTACTGATGGAGTCCCGGACTAGGGGGTGTCCGGATAGCCGAACTATCATCATCGACCGGACTCCAAGACTATGAAGATACAAGACTGAAGACTTCGTCCCGTGTCCGGATGGGACTTTCCTTGGCGTGGAAGGCAAGCTTGGCGATACGGATATGTAGATCTCCTACCATTGTAACCGACTCTGTGTAACCCTAGCCCTCTCCGGTGTCTATAGAAACCGGATTGCTTTAGTCCATAGGACGAACAACAATCATACCATAGGCTAGCTTCTAGGGTTTAGCCTCCTTGATCTCGTGGTAGATCCACTCTTGTAACACACATCATCAATATTAATCACGCAGGACGTAGGGTTTTACCTCCATCAAGAGGGCCCGAACCTGGGTAAAACATCGTGTCCCTTGTCTCCTGTTACCATCCGCCTAGACGCACAGTTCGGGACCCCCTACCCAAGATCCGCCAGTTTTGACACCGACATGCGGTTTGACCGATAAAGATCTTCGTAGAATATGTAGGAGCCAATATGAGCATCCAGGTTCTGCTATTGGTTATTGACCGGAAACGTGTCTCGGTCTTGTCTACATAGTTCTCGAACCCGTAGGGTCCGCACGCTTAAGGTTTTGATGATAGTTATATTATGAGTTTATGAGTTTTGATGTACCGAAGGTTGTTCGGAGTCCCGAATGTGACTACGGACATGACGAGGAGTCTCGAAATGGTCGAGACATGAAGATTGATATATTAGAAGCCTATATTTGGATGTCAGAAGTGTTCCGGGTGAAATCGGGATTTTACCGGAGTACCGGGGGTTACCGGAACCCCCCGGGGGCTTCATGGGCCTACATGGGCCTTAGTGGAAATAGAGGGCAGCAAGGGGAGTGTGGGGCGCCCCCCCCCAAGGCCCAAATCGAATTGGTTTAGGGCAAGGGGGGTCGGCCCCCCTCTTTCCTTCTCCTCCTCTCCCTTTCCTCCCCCCTCTCCTAGTCCAACAAGGAAGGAGGGAGTCCTACTCCCGGAGGGAGTAGGACTCCACATGGCGCACCCCCTCCTAGGCCGGCCGCCCCCTCCCCCTTGCTCCTTTATATACGGGGGCACGGGGGCACCTCTAGAAACAACAATTGATCTCTTGATCTCTTAGCCGTGTGCGGTGCCCCCCTCCACCATAGTCCTCCTTGATAATATTGTAGCGGTGCTTAGGCGAAGCCCTGCGATGGTAGAACATCAAGATCGTCACCACGCCGTCGTGCTGACGGAACTCTCCCTCGACACTCGACTGGGTCGGAGTACGAGGGACGTCATTGAGCTGAACGTGTGCTAGAACTCGGAGGTGTCGTAGTTTCGGTGCTTTATCGGTCGGGCCGTGAAGACGTACGACTACATCAACCGCGTTGTTCTAATGCTTCCGCTTTTGGTCTACGAGGGTACGCGAACAAACTCTCCCCTCTCGTTGCTATGCATCACCATGATCTTGCGTGTGCGTAGGATTTTTTTTGAAATTTCTACGTTCCCCAACAGTGGCATCCGAGCCTGGTTTTATGCGTAGATGTTATATGCATGAGTAGAACACAAGTGAGTTGTGGGCGATACAAGTCATATTGCTTACCAGCATGTCATACTTTGGTTCAGCGGTATTGTTGGATGAAGCGGCTCGGACCGACATTACGCGTACGCTTACGCAAGACTGGTTCTACCAACGTGCTTTGCACACAGGTGGCTGGCGGGTGTCAGTTTCTCCAACTTTAGTTGAACCGAGTGTGGCTACGCCCGGTCCTTGCGAAGGTTAAAACAGCACTAACTTGACGAACTATCCTTGTGGTTTTGATGCGTAGGTAAGAACGGTTCTTGCTCAGCCCATAGCAGCCACGTAAAATTTGCAACTACAAAGTAGAGGATGTCTAACTTGTTTTTGCAGGGCATGTTGTGATGTGATATGGTCAAGACGCGATGCTATATTTTATTGTATGAGATGATCATGTTTTGTAACTGAGTTATCGACAATTGGCAGGAGCCATATGGTTTTCGCTTTATTGTATGAAATGCAAGCGCCCTGTAATTGCTTTACTTTATCACTAAGCAGTAGCGATAGTCGTAGATTCAATAGATAGCGAAAATGACAACGATGCTACGATGGAGATCTAGGTGTCACACCGGTGATGATGGTGATCACGATGGTGCTTCGGAGATGGAGATCACAAGCACAAGATGATGATGGCCATATCATATCACTTATATTGATTGCATGTGATGTTTATCCTTTATGCATCTTATCTTGCTTTGATTCACGGTGGCATTTTAAGATGATCTCTCACTAATTATCAAGAAGTGTTCTCCCTGAGTATGCACTGTTGCGAAAGTTCTTCGTGCTGAGACACCACGTGATGATCGGGTGTGATAGGCTCTACGTTCAAATACAACGGGTGCAAAACAGTTGCACACGCGGAATACTCAGGTTAAACTTGACGAGCCTAGCATATACAGATATGGCCTCGGAACACGGAGACCGAAAGGTCGAAGGTGAATCATATAGAAGATATGATCAACATAGTGATGTTCACCATTGAAAACTACTCCATATCACGTGATGATCGGACATGGTTTAGTTGATTTGGATCACGTGATAACTTAGATGACTAGAGAGATGTCTGTCTAAGTGGGAGTTCTTTAGTAATACGATTAATTGAACTTAAATTTATCATGAACTTAGTACATGATAGTATTTTGCTTGTCTATGTTTGTTGTAGATAGATGGCTCATGTTGTTGTTCCGTTGAATTTTAATGCGTTCCTTGAGAAAGCTAAGTTGAAAGATGATGGTAGCAATTACACGGACTGGGTCCGTAACTTGAGGATTATCCTCATGGCTGCACAGAAGAATTACGTCCTGGAAGCACCGCTGGGTGCCAGCCCTGCTGCAGATGCAACTGACGACGTTAAGAACGTCTGGCAGAGAAAAGCTGATGACTACTCGATAGATCAATGTGCCATGCTTTACGGCTTAGAACCGAGACTTCAACGATGTTTTGAACGTCATGGAGCATATGAGATGTTCCAGGAGTTGAAGTTAATATTTCAAGCAAATGCCCAGATTGAGAGATATGAAGTCTCCAATAAGTTCTATAGCTGCAAGATGGAGGAGAATAGTTCTGTCAGTGAACATATACTCAAAATGTCTAGGTATAATAATCACTTGATTCAACTGGGAGTTAATCTTCCTGATGATAGTGTCATTGACAGAATTCTTCAATCACTGCCACCAAGCTACAAGAGCTTCGTGATGAACTATAATATGCAAGGGATGGACAAGACTATTCCCGAGCTCTTCGCAATGCTAAAGGCTGCGGAGGTAGAAATCAAGAAGGAGCATCAAGTGTTGATGGTTAATAAGACCACCAGTTTCAAGAAAAAGGGTAAAAGGAAGAAGAAGGGGAAATTCAAGAAGAACAGCAAACAAGTTGCTGCTCAAGAGAAGAAACCCAAATCTAAACCTAAGCCTGAGGCTGAGTGCTTCTACTGCAAGCAGACTGGTCACTGGAAGCGGAACTGTCCCAAGTATTTAGCGGATAAGAAGGATTGCAAGGTGAACAAAGGTATATGTGATATACATGTTATTGATGTGTACCTTACTAATGCTCGCAGTAGCACCTGGGTATTTGATACTGGTTCTGTTGCTAATATTTGCAACTCGAAACAGGGACTACGAATTAAGCGAAGATTGGCTAAGGACGAGGTGACGATGCGCGTGGGAAATGGTTCCAAAGTCGATGTGATCGCGGTCGGCACGCTACCTCTACATCTACCTTCGGGATTAGTTTAGACCTGAATAATTGTTATTTGGTGCCAGTGTTGAGCATGAACATTATATCTGGATCTTGTTTGATGCGAGACGGTTATTCATTTAAATCAGAGAATAATGGTTGTTCTATTTATATGAGTAATATGTTTTATGGTCATGCACCCTTGAAGAGTGGTCTATTTTTATTAAATCTCGATAGTAGTGATACACATATTCATAATTTTGAAGCCAAAAGATGCAGAGTTGATAATGATAGTGCAACTTATTTGTGGCACTACTGTTTGGGTCATATTGGTGTAAAGCGCATGAAGAAACTCCATACTGATGGACTTCTGGAATCACTTGATTATGAATCACCTGGTACTTGCGAACCGTGCCTCATGGGCAAGTTGACTAAAACGCCGTTCTCCGGAACTATGGAGCGAGCAACAGACTTGTTGGAAATCATACATACTGATGTATGTGGTCCAATGAATGTTGAGGCTCGCGGCGGATATCGTTATTTTCTCACCTTCACGGATGATTTGAGCAGATATGGGTATATCTACTTAATGTAACACAAGTCTGAAACATTTGAAAAGTTCAAAGAATTTTAGAGTGAAGTGGAAAATCATCGTAACAAGAAAATAAAGTTTCTACGATCTGATTGTGGAGGAGAATATTTGAGTTACGAGTTTGGTTTACATTTGAAACAATGCGGAATAGTTTCGCAATTCACGCCACCCGGAACACCACAACGAAATGGTGTGTCCGAACGTCATAATCGTACTTTACTAGATATGGTGCGATCTATGATGTCTCTTACTGATTTACCGCTATCGTTTTGGGGTTATGCTTTAGAGACGGCCGCATTCATGTTAAATAGGGCACCATCAAAATCCGTTGAGACGACGCCTTATGAACTGTGGTTTGGCAAGAAACCAAAGTTGTCGTTTCTTAAAGTTTGGGGCTGCGATGCTTATGTGAAGAAACTTCAACCAGACAAGCTCGAACCCAAAAATCGAAGAAATGTGTCTTCATAGGATACCCAAAAGAGACTATTGGTTACACCTTCTATCACAGATTTGACGGCAAGACTTTTGTTGCTAAATTCGGATCCTTTCTAGAAAAAGAGTTTCTCTCGAAAGAAGTGAGTGGGAGGAAAGTAGAACTTGATGAGGTAACTATACCTGCTCCCTTATTGGAAAGTAGTTCATCACAAGAACTGGTTCCTGTGACAACTACACCAATCAGTGAGGAAGATAATGATATTGACCATGAAACTTCAAATCAAGTTACTACCGAACCTCGTAGGTCAATTAGAGTAAGATCCACACCAGAGTGGTACGGTAATCCTATTCTGGAAGTCATGTTACTTGACCATGGCAAACCTACGAACTATGAGGAAGCGCTGATGAGCCCAGATTCCGCAAAATGGCTTGAAGCCATGAAATCTGAGATGGGATCCATGTATGAAAACAAAGTATGGACTTTGGTTGACTTGCCCGATGATCGGCAAGCCATCGAGAATAAATGGTTTTTAAGAAGAAGACAGACGCTGATGGTAATGTAACCGTCTATAAAGCTTGACTTGTTGTGAAAGGTTTTTGACAAGTTCAAGGGGTTGACTACGATGAGACTTTATCACCCTTAGCGATGCTTAAGTCTGTCCGAATCATGTTAGCAATTGCCGCATTTTATGATTATGAAATATGGCAAATGGATGTCAAAACTGCATTCCTGAATGGATTTCTGGAAGAAGAGTTGTATATGATGCAACCATAAGGTTTTGTCGATCCAAAAGGTGCTAACAAAGTGTGCAAGCTCCAGCGATCCATTTATGGACTGGTACAAGCCTCTCAGAGTTGGAATAAACGCTTTGATAGTGTGATCAAAGCATATGGTTTTATACAGACTTTTGGAGAAGCCTGTATTTACAAGAAAGTGAGTGGGAGCTCTATAGCGTTTCTAATATTATATGTAGACGACATATTGTTAATTGGAAATGATATAGAATTTCTGGATAGCATAAAGGGATACTTGAATAAAAGTTTTTCGATGAAAGACCTCGGTGAAGCTGCTTACATATTGGGCATCAAGATCTATCGAGATAAAGCAAGACGCTTAATTGGACTTTCACAAAGCACATACCTTGATAAAGTTTTGAAAAAGTTCAAAATGGATCAGGCAAAGAAAGGGTTCTTGCCTGTATTACAAGGTGTGAAGTTGAGTCAGACTCAATGCCCGACCTCAGCAGAAGATAGAGAGAAAATGAAAGATGTTCCCTATGCTTCAGCCATAGGCTCTATCATGTATGCAATGCTGTGTACTAGACCTGACGTATGCTTAGCAATAAGTTTAGCAGGGAGGTACCAAAGTAATCCAGGAGTGGATCACTGGACAGCGGTCAAGAATATCCTGAAATACCTGAAAAGTACTAAGGATATGTTTCTCGTTTATGGAGGTAACAAAGAGTTAGTCGTAAATGGTTACGTTGGTGCAAGCTTTGACACTGATCCGGACGATTCTAAATCGCAAACCGGATACGTGTTTATATTGAGTGGTGGAGCTGTCAGTTGGTGCGGTTCTAAACAAAGCGTCGTGGCAGGATCTACATGCGAAGCGAAGTACATAGCTGCTTCGGAAGCAGCAAATGAAGGAGTCTGGATGAAGGCATCAGGACCAGTGAAGATCTTCTGTGACAATACTGGTGCAATTGCCTTGGCAAAGGAATCCAGATTTCACAAGAGGACCAAGCACATCAAGAGACGCTACAATTCCATCCGGGACCAAGTCCAGGTGGGAGACATAGAGATTTGCAAGATACATACGGATCTGAATGTTGGAGACCCATTGACTAAGCCTCTTCCACGAGCAAAACATGATCATCACCAAGACTCCATGGGTGTTAGAATCATTACTGTGTAATCTAGATTATTGACTCTAGTGCAAGTGGGAGACTGAAGGAAATATGCCCTAGAGGCAATAATAAAGTTATTATTTATTTCCTTATATCATGATAAATGTTTATTATTCATGCTAGAATTGTATTAACCGGAAACATGATACATGTGTGAATACATAGACAAACTTAATGTCACTAGTATGCCTCTACTTGACTAGCTCATTAATCAAAGATGGTTATGTTTCCTAACCATAGACATGAGTTGTCATTTGATTAACAAGATCACATCATTAGTAGAATGATGTGATTGACAAGACCCATTCCGTTAGTGTAGCACTTGATTGTTTAGTATGTTGCTATTGCTTTCTTCATGACTTATACATGTTCCTACAACTATGAGATTATGCAACTCCCGTTTAACATAGGAACACTTTGTGTGCTACCAAACGTCACAACGTAACTGGGTGATTATAAAGGAGCTCTATAGGTGTCTCCAAAGGTACATGTTGAGTTGGCATATTTCGAGATTAGGTTTTGTCACTCTGATTGTCAGAGAGGTATCTCTGGGCCCTCTTGGTAATGCACATCACTATAAGCCTAAGCAATGTAGCTAATGAGTTAGTTACAGAATGATGCATTACGTAACGAGTAAAGAGACTTGCCGGTAACGAGATTGAACTAGGTATTGGGATACCGACGATCGAATCTCGGGCAAGTAACATACCGATGACAAAGGGAACAACGTATGTTGTTATGCAATTTGACCGATAAAGATCTTCTTAGAATATGTAGGAGCCAATATGAGCATCCAGGTTCCTCTATTGGTTATTGACCGGAAACGTGTCTCGGTCATGTGTACATAGTTCTCGAACCCGTAGGGTCCGCACGCTTATGGTTTCGATGATAGTTATATTATGAGTTTATGAGTTTTGATGTACCGAAGGTTGTTCGGAGTCCCGAATGTGATTACGGACATGACGAGGAGTCTCGAAATGGTCGAGACATGAAGATTGATATATTGGAAGCCTATATTTGGATGTCGGAAGTGTTCCGGGTGAAATCGGGATTTTACCGGAGTATGGGGGGTTACCGGAACCCCTCGGGGGCTTAATGGGCCTACATGGGCCTTAGTGGAAATAGAGGGCAGCAAGGGGAGTATGGGGCGCGCCCCCCAAGGCCCAAACCGAATTGGTTTAGGGCAAGGGGGGTCGGCCCCCCTCTTTCCTTCTCCTCCTCTCCCTTTCCTTCCCCCTCTCCTAGTCCAACAAGTAAGGAGGGAGTCCTACTCCCGGTGAGAGTAGGACTCCCCATGGAGCGCCCCCTCCTAGGCCGGCCGCCCCCTTCCCCCTTGCTCCTTTATATACAGGGGCAGGGGGGCACATCTAGACACAACAATTGATCTCTCGATCTCTTAGCCGTGTGCGGTGCCCCCCTCTACCATAGTCCTCCTTGATAATATTGTAGCGGTGCTTAGGCGAAGCCCTGCGACGGTAGAACATCAAGATCGTCACCACGCCGTCGTGCTGACGGAACTCTCCCTCGACACTCGGCTGGATCGGAGTACGAGGGACGTCATCGAGCTGAACGTGTGCTAGAACTCGGAGGTGTCGTACTTTCGGTGCTTGATCGAGGGTACATGGACAAACTCTCCCCTCTCGTTGCTATGCATCACCATGATCTTGCGTGTGCGTAGGATTTTTTTTGAAATTACTATGTTCTCCAACAGTCTTTCCCCCCATGTGTCCGGCGACCGGGGTTTCGCCTGAAGGCGTCTCCGGAACTGTCTCCCCTTGGCCTGGTACCCTTCGAGACAACACCTCGGTATTGTCCGCGGCCTTGGGGGAGGAGGCTGTCGGAAGAGACTCGCTATTCATTGCCAACGGGTCCAGCGATCCCTCCGAAGAGGAGGATATCTCGATGTTGGATTTGGCCGGACTGCAGGTGCATGTCTGGCACATTAAGAAGCGATAGAGCAAACATATCGGAAGTACTATTGTGTCCGGATACTTACAACTTGGCTAGGGGCTTGACCCTGGGTTCCCACTCCTCGTCGCTGTTGGTGGCTGAAGTGGAATGGTCCGGAAGGAAGGTTTTTTTCCTTCTTGGACACCTTGGCCTCCCCTTGGGTGGTGGCCTTCCTCTTCTTTCTCCCCCCAGTAGGGGGGACGGATTTCCTCCTCCTCCTCCTCGTCTTCGGTGGAGGAGTGCGTCTTGGTGTCTTCAGACGTCATGTCCGGTGCAACCTTGCATCGGAGACCACCTCTGGTCCCCGCGGCCGTCTTCTTGGCCTTCTTCTCCGGCACCTTGTAGGGCGTCGGAAACAGCATCTTCGTCAGAAGGGCCGATTCTGGATCTTCTGGTAGCGGAGCCGGCCAGTTAATCTGCTCCGCTATCGTTACCCTGGCCTGAAATATTGGCATGGAGGCTTAGGTTCCTCCCACGGATGTGCTAGTAAAAGGCATATCTTGCAAATATGAAAACTTACCAGATTGGCTTGGCGTTTTGCACTGAGCCCGCGATCTTCAATTGTGGGTGGTGGTACCTCGTTGGCCTTGAAGAGCACCTTCCAGACGTCTTCATGCATCATGCCAAAGAGCTCTCGCAGCCTCTGGTGTACGTCCGGGTCGAACTCCCACAGATTGCAAGTTCGTCTCTGGCACGGAAGAATCCGACGGAAGAGCATAACCTGGACAACGTTGACAAGCCTGATTTTCTTGCTCGTCATGTTTTGGACGCATGTCTGAAGTCCGGTCAGTTCTTCCGCTGAGCCCCAGGCTACGGCTTTCTCTTGCCAGGAGGTGAGCCGCGTGGGGACGCCGGATCAGAATTCGGGGGTTGCCGCCTAGTTGGTGTCACATGGCTCGGTGATGTAGAACCATCCTGATTGCCACCCCTTCACAGTCTCCACAAAGGAGCCCTCAGACCAAGAGACATTGGGCATCTTGCCCACCATGGCACCTCCGCACTCCGCTTGTTGGCCGCTCACCACCTTTAGTTTCACGTTGAAGGTCTTCAGCCTTAGGCCGAAGTGAGGTGTGATGCGGAGAAAAGCCTCGCACACGACGATAAACACCGAGATGTTGAGGATGGAGTTGGGGGCCAAATCATGGAAGTCCAGCCCATAGTAGAACATTAGTCCGCGGACGAACGGGTGGAGAGGGAATCCCATCCCGCAGACAAAGTGGGAGAGGAACACTACCCTTTCCTGGGGCTTCGGGGTAGGGATGATCTACCCTTCGGCCGAAAGCCGATACGCGATGTCCTTGGACAAGTATCCGGCCTCCCGAAGCTTCTTGATGTCCTCCTTCTTGATGGAGGAGGCCATCCACTTGCCTCCCACTCCGGACATGTTCAGAATGTTTTTGCGGAGAAGGCGAGAGCTTGGGCGTTGGAGCTCGAGAATGGATGAGCAGAGGAAGAAAGAGGGCGTGGGTGAAAAAAGGGGAATCCTTATCTCTTTATAAAGGAGGCAGAAGTTATGTGCCTCCCCACTTGCCCTAGAAACTCGCTTATTCCCCAAGCGTCATGCTCATGGCGCAGGTGGGTTACCCACACCTGTATTAATGAGAATCTCGTGATAAGGGGGCACGATCTCTGCTTCGACAAGATGTGCCAATAAGACCGCCTCGCAAGACGTGTAGTAGTCGGCTGAGAAAACAGTTTGAATAATGACCGGGCCGCGGCGTGATGTCACGCTATGGGAAAGTTGTCAGTAGATTAGACTCATGGAATATTATACTCTCTACGGTGGTATGTGGAATTTGTTTTGTAGAGCTGGACATAATTCTTGTGTTCAAGATCTACTTTGGAGTATTCGGAGAAGGAACCCACCTTGCAATGTCGAAGACAACCTGCACGCCGGACTCATCATCATTGAAGCCTGGTTTAGGGGCTACTGAGGGAGTCCTAGATTAGGGGGTCCTCGGACGGCCGGGCTATATACTTTGGTCGGACTGTTGGACTATGAAGATACAAGATGGAAGACTTCATCCTGTGTCCGGATGGGACTCTCCTTTGCGTGGAAGGCAAGCTTGGCAATTTGGATATGTAGATTCCCTTCTCTGTAACCGACTCTGTGTAAACCTAGCCCCCTACGGTCTTTATATAAACCAGAGGGTTTAGTCCGTAGGACAAGAACAATCATAATCATAGGCTAGCTTCTAGGGTTTAGCCTCTACGATCTCGTGGTAGATCAACACTTGTAATACTCATATCATCAAGATCAATCAAGCAGGAAGTAGGGTATTACCTCCATAGAGAGGGCCCGAACCTGGGTAAACATCGTGTCCCCTGCCTCCTGTTGCCATTAGCCTTAGACGCATAGTTCGGGACCCCCTACCCTAGATCCGCCGGTTTTGACACCGACAGTGAGCAAAAAGTAACATATATCATGCAACAACAAAGTCTAACTCTCTTCCTATGCATCGACATGTCATAAAAGAATAATTCATGCACACCAAGTAAAGGCCAATGCATAGTATAAGCAGTTTCTTGCAATTCTATCATATTGGAAACATAGAGAGGTGGAGATATAGTTCCTCTCTCATAATAATTGCAAGCAGGAGCAGCACACACATCCATATTATATCTATCAAAATCATCATGTGTAGTAGTAAAACGCAACCCATCAATATAATCCTTAATAAGAGCAAACTTCTCCGATATAGTGTAGTAGGGAGAATTCAAAAAGATAATAGGAGTATCATGCATGGGTGCAATAGCAACAATTTCATGTTTAACATAAGGAACTATAGCAAGTTCATCTACATAAGCATAATTCATATTGGCATCTTGGCCACAAGCACAACAAGCATCATCAAAAAGGGGTATTTCAAAAGAATCAACGGGATCATAGCAATCATCCTTTGGTAGGCATGAAGGGAAATTAAACAATGTATGAGTTGAAGAGTTACTCTCATTAGAAGGTGGGCACGGGTAGTGTCATGGAATTAACACGTCAGATGTCCTTAGTGTCAGGACTTAGTCATGAGGCCAACGCATCTATGTGGCAGCTTGAGAGGGGTTGATCGGGACGAGAGACGCAACACGCAAGACAAGGATTTAGACAGCTTCGGGCCCCGGGAAACATCATCCGGTAATAACCCTACATGTTGTTTGTGGCTAGGTCTCATTATGCTCATGAGAGGAATCGCCGGTAAACCGCCTTTTTGTGTCTAGCCCTAGATATTGTTTCTTGTTGCTTGTCCCTATTTGGGGAGCCCTGCCCCTCTTTATATAAGTTAGAGGGGCGGGTTACAAGTGGAGTCCTAGTAGGACTAGGACTAGCCTTGTCGTCTACTACAAGCCGGATACAAGTCCGGGTCTTGATTCCTTGTAAGGGAAATACTCCTTACACCTTTCTTCCTAAGTTGGCCCACCATTACATGAACCGGCCTACTGGGCCTTGGGCCTTGTCGTCCGTTTGACCCGCCCGCCGGGTCTCCAGTGAGTCACAATGTCCAGGCGGGTTATATGTAAACTGCCATGTCCAGGCAGATACCCAGTGAGTCGCCTAACTCCAGCTGGGTCTTCTGATGAATCACCAAGTCCGGCCGGGTTATACTTCCGGCCGGGTTACACCGCGGGGTATATCCCCGACATTAGCCCCCAATTTTAGCTTGGATTTATCCATGGTAAACTTATGCTGCAAAATAAACACAAGAACAAATTTGACAGGTTGTGCTCCGGGTTAAGAATTCTTGTAAACCGGCACCTGAATATCCTTAAGTACTTTTCTTTTCCTTCTTCGAGAAAATCCGGGCCAATAGACCAGCTTCATAATCAATTTGCTTGTAGAAGAAATATTGTAAACAAATAATCCATCTGAATCGGCTTCCAAAGCGCCGTCTTAAAAATATAGGTCTTGAAATACTCATCTGATTTTTCAACCGGCTCAAAGATATAGATCTTGCCAAATTATAATTTCCAAAATCTCCGGGTTATAAAAACTGATAATTCCTGGTCATGATTGTTTCCAACGCCGTTTCATGATTGTTGCCAATGCCGGTTCATGATTATTGATGACACTGGGTTATGATTGTTGCAGACACCGGGTCATAATGATTGGTGATGCCGGGTCAATCTGGTTTGTTCAAAACTGATAATTGGAAGATATTTCTCCCTTATATCCATATTACCTGCAGCCCCCAAGTGTCGGGTTGTCATGCTTGCAGCAACCTGGGACTTGAAATTGCCTTATGCTCATAAAAACTTCAACCAGTGTAGCCCCCAAGGGTCGGGTCATTATGCAATAATGAGTAGGGACTTTATAGATATAACCATGTAAACTTTGAACAGCAATATGTAGCCCCCAAGGGCCGGCCTAGTAAGATAATATTAAGCTGGGACTTTATATATACTTCATTGAAAATAATATCATATGATGTAACCCTCACCATGGGGCTCGAACCCACGTCCATAAGGTTAAGAGCTTTTGTACTCTACCAACTGAGTAGTGGACCTTTTGATATAATGGATTAAAACTTGTATACCTTGAATTGTCGATAGGAGCAATTGGTAGCCCCCAAGGGCCGGCTCATTACAATGGAATGAGTCGGGTCTTTAATAAGTTGATCAAAAAAATGACTTTACATTAGCCCCCAAGTGCCATGGTGCATGCTAGCAGTGACATGGGACTTGCATATTTGATATAATCCCAATCTGAGTAATATAGCCCCCAAGTGCCGGGTCGTAAGCCTGCAGCGACTCGGGACTATTCCTTCCATTGTAGAATAAATCATATCCATTGATAAAAATAACAGCCGTTGCGCTAAAGCGACTTTGAAAACCTCAATCATGGCACTGGTTATTGATAATCATAATAGAAATTCAGCCATGTTGGCTATTCGAGATTTGAATAATATAATCCGGTATAAAAACCTCAATCATCAATGTCATCATGAAAATCCAGCCAGTTTGGCTATTAAAGGTTTGAATACCTCATCCGTTGACAAGTAAATCCGGATTTTAAAGACTTTGCGGCTCTTGGCCGATGGCGAGTTAATACGCCTCCATTGTAAGCCGGAATTTTTGTAACCCTGCGGCTTATAGCCTTTGAGAAAAATCCAGAACGGATCATCATTTTGAAGCATGAACTTTGGTAATGAACTTGAACTTAATCATTTATATGTCATATTTCTGCAAATCCTACAAAGAGTTTAAACAACATATGCCCTGGCGACTTAATGTCAAAAACCAGGGCGGGTAAACACCCAAATGTAGTCTTATCCTGCACACAGGTAGATCACAAGATCTCTATGATCCTTTGAATGATACCGTCGGCTTATGTGACCCGGACAGTGAAGTTGATAACTCAACTCTGTAAGAGCCGGCACATATGATATTTGTGATAACTCAAATACTTGCATTTGTATAAAGCTGTAGAAGAAACAGACAAAATTTTGAGGCTTCTGATTCGAATATGATCAGTAAACCGTTCCAAAGGGGTTAAGCTAAGATTCGAATACGATCATATAGCCCCCAGTGGTGTTGGCTATGCCGATCAAAGTGGGTATCGACAGCTATGTTCTCTTTGGTTCGAATACGACCTATGTTTGAACAGGAAAACCCCCAAATGACCACTGTGATATTGAATTTGTACTGCCGGTTTATATGACCTGTGTAATAAGGGTGATAACCCAATCCTTAGAAGCCAATGCTTCCATATAAATGATGGTTGTCTTAAGCTGGCGACTTATAGTCAAAAGTCAAGCCGGGTTTATCATAAAACACTTATATATATTTGAGATATAATCCCCAAAAGGTCTCAAGTTAAGTAATTGTGGCTACAATAAACTTTACCAGAGATGGAATAAAACTTTTTGAGGCTTCTGATTCGGATACGATCAGTAAACCGTTCCAAAGGGGTTAAGCTAAGATTCGAATACGATCATATAGCCCCCAGTGGCTTGGCGATGCCGATCAAGTGGGTATCGACAGATATGTTCTCTTTGGTTCAAATACGACCTATGTTTGAACAGGAAGCCCCAAAGTGACCATAAGAGTTGTTTAATGACGCTGGTTCGAATACGACCCATGTCAGACCCAAAGGGGTTAAGCTATGATTCAGATATGATCAAGAAGCCCCCTAGTGGGTTTCGCAGTATGCCGATCAAGAGGGTATCGACAGCTATGTTCTCTTTGGTTTGAATACGACCTATGTTTGAACAGGAAGCCCCCAAGCGATCATATAAGTTTTGGCATTGCGCCAATCAAGAGGGTACTGATAGCTATGCTCGATGAGCAGGAAGCCCCCAAATGATCATAATAAAATAAGCCATAAGGCAGGATACCCAAGTTTGAACCGCACATCATGGCAATAAGTTCTTTTGGCAACCTTTAACTTTTCTGAGAACTCGAACTTGCGAGAGATTAATGCTTTTTGAACCGGACCTTTTAACCGGATTTGAAAGCTTTAAAAAATTTGTGAGGGACAAATTTACCTTGAGCCGAATTTTGAACCGGATTTGAGAGCTTCAAAAAATTTGTGAGGGACAAATTTACCTTGAGCCGGATTTTGAACCGGATTTGAGAGCTTCAAAAATTTGTGAGGGGCAAATTTACCTTGGGCCGACCTTTGAACCGGATTTAAGAGCTTCAGTGCTTTGTGGGAGAAAGATGTCTCTTGAACCGGATTTTAAACCAGAGTCCTTACTTTGAGCCGGAAATCTTCTGACGGCTTTTAAATTTTCATCGATCTAGCAGTAATCTCCGAGGCCCGGGTTATTTTTCCCGTTAATGACCTGGAGTTCTTAAATTCATTGAAAATCGGCTAATTTTGCCGAGTCATACCATCGTAGCCCCCGAGTCTCAAGACGACTCCAGGAGTTGGTTTGAGATTCTCCATATTTGACCATAACAGAAGGCATACATCATTGGTGTTGATAGCGCGATGTAAATCCATAGAAGGTTGAGGTGACTGCGGCGGGTTATAAATGATCCCGTATGAGCCGTGTCAGCAGCCCGGCCAATGGTTCCTTCCAACTAGCTGTTTGAAGTTAACCAAACTGTAGTGGCGACGACTTGTGCACTTGCCCATTGAACCATCCAGTGCATATGGCGACTGATAATATATGATAATTTTCCTCTAATTTGTTGGAAGAAAACCGGGCTTCCCAAGTAGTGACTTGCTCATACTCAATAAACAACTCACCCAGACAAGTGCGGCCCGGTGTGTCGATGTAAACCAGGCTGCAAGAGACGGACGGTAAAGACGACCGTAACATTAGAGGCGGCACACACAGATGAACCGGCCGTGGCGTTGTAAGCCGGTGCGAACGGGCAAGTTGTCCCCCTTGTTGTAAGCCGGCGTGGTCGCGAGAAACGGCGACGACATTGTAAGCCGGGGCAGTCGCGAGAGACGGCCACGGCATTGTAAGCCGGCGCAGTCGCAAGAGACGGCCACGACATTGTAAGCCGGTGCGGGAGTCCGTTGAGTAACGACAACCACCTATGCCCAAAGATGTTGGCATGCCTCCATCTCCGCGGTATAATATTTCATAAATAATTGCCCTGCGTAAATAATATTACAGACCAAGGCAAAGATAAACTTATTCTTTTACAAAAACAACATGTGCCCATAATATATTTTAGATGGATATCACCTGATGTGCCAGGCCAGAAATAATCCGCCATGAAATTGATAATCGCTAGGTGAAGTTGAAGTCGCTCACGGGTGAACCGGATGCAGCATGGTAAACTAGTGCGGGCGGGTGAGTCGGCCGCGACGTTTGTAAGCCGGCACGGACAGCGAGTCGGCCAAGACGTTGTAAGCTGGCGTGGACACGTGAACTAGCCGCGAGGGCGGAAGGGCGAGTGAGTCAGCTGGCGCGTTTGATGTAAACTGGACCGCCACACACGTGCCCGTAAAGCTGTGCGGCACAGCCGAACATGCATCCGCGGTATAATGGCATAAACAATTGTCCTGTGTAAAGATGTTACAGGGCAAATAATTGTTCTTTGATAAAAAACAATAAGTGTTTAATAAGATAAATTTAGATGGATATCACCTGATTTTTTTTGAATGATGATATACGAAGGCACCAGTAGTATGGACGTGCTATTATTTGCTTCTCCGTGAAATACTACCAGCTCCAATTGTTTCATCCAATTATAAGGCGGAGGCGTAGCTTTTAGCTCCACGTAATGTGTATGTAGTGCCAAAGCATGCCAACACCTGTGTATGTAGTGCCAAAGCATGCCAACACCTTTGTCTTTTTCTGTCGGAAAAAGTCCAAAATAAACCTTAAACTTGTAGATCAAAGCTAAATCGAACCCCGAACTTCAAATTCTTGAAATCAGCACACCGAACTATATAATCCCGGTCTATATTAAACCTTGTGCGTTTTTCCGGAGGGATTGTCGACGTGGCAGGTGGTCGAACCGGGATCGCTGGCGACTGGGCCGGCCCACCAAACGTGAAACATGTTGTTCTTTTGACTGAAAAATACCAAAAAGAAAAAAAACAAGTGGGGAATCGAACCTGAGATCCGGCGCTACTAAACTCACGGCGTAACCACTCCACCTAATTACCGTTACTGACAAGTGAAAGGAGCGAACATATTTAACCAGAATAATTAGCATCGAGATTCGAAAACATTTAAAAAATTTGAAAACATTTTCTTTAAAATAATCAACGATTTTGAAATCCGGAAATTCTTAAAAGCAAAATACAGTTTTTTTAAATTCCGAACATGTTTTGCAAAAGTGTAAAACTTTTTTGGAATTATGATTTTTTTAAAACACAAACACATTTTCAAACGTGACCATTTTGAAATCCCTGAATATATTTATGCATGAACCATTTAAACGTGATTTTTTTTCAAATCAGTAACAATTTTTAAACCTGATTTTTTTTGAATTGAGAACAATTTTGGAAAGCATGAATTATTTTAAACATAATCATATTTTTAAAAAATCGGAACAAATTTTGGATCCTGAATAATATTTTAGAATGTGAACATTTTCTAAAAAACTTAATAATGGGGAAGGAATCGTATTTTTTTCAGGTTTCAAAATTGTTTGTGTTTTCAACAATTTTCCTTTTTTTGCCAAAAAGGGTTCACACTTTAAAGAATGTTCGGGGCTTTTAAAAAATGGTTCATGTTTAGAAAAGTCATGTCTTTCTAAAACTGCTTGTAATCCAAAAAATGTCAATTTTTTTAGAAAAATTGTATTTAAAAAATTGGTTTTTTATTTCAAGAATATTTGGATTCCGAAATTGTTGAAAATTTTCAAGAAAATGTTTCAAACAATTGTAGAATTTTTTTTCAAATCTCCACGCTGCATTGGTTTAAATATTTTCACGCTTTACTTGTCTCAGCATCGGCAATTAGTTAGAGTGGCTAGCAGGAGAACTGTACTAGCGTTAGGTCGGAAGTTCGATTCACAATTCTCTTATTTTTCAACGTTTTTATGTGGCACGGTTTGGAAAAAATGTTGCAAAAAAAAACATGCTTTGCCCTGCCTGATGGGCCGGCCCGGTCTGGCCGCAGCCAACCATCCCGGGTTCTGGATGATCCCTGTTTGGGAAGGCACTTAAGGTTTAAAATAGACCGGGATTAGATAGTTCAGTGTGCTAATTTCAGGGATTTAAAGTTTATGGTTTGACTTAGCTTTGGTCTACAAGTTCAAGGTTTGTTTTGGACTTTTTCCTTTTCTGTCTGACTCTGGTCATCACGTGATCAGTAAGCACTTTTTCCACCACGGCTTCTGAACCAAAAGGTAATGAGCAGACGCTTGAAACAGGGGCTGCAGCGGCTCGGCGCACCGGTGAAAACCGCAGAAACAGGCCATCCATACAGCAGATCAACTCTGTCCAGCAAACAGCTAAATGGGCTAAATGTGATCACTGCTTGGTCGATGTGTAGTGTTCTAAGAAACAATCAGCTAGTGTTGAGTAAATAGGCAATTTCTCGATTAAATTAATCCATGAGTAAATCACTAGCATGGCATTGACTAAGTTGATGACGTACTGACTCTGATCTAGACAAGCACGTACTAAGCAAACAGTAGACAAATCTACACATACTGCTAGTACTGCTAATATGAAAATAATCAGGAGCGGGATAAACGAGTTATACCCTCCAGTAGGCCACGCAGAGGCCGCGGCTTTGGTGGCAGCAGCGGCGTCCTCGGCGACCTTCTTGTCGGCTTCAGCTTTCTCGGCGGCGGCACGGTCGGCGTCGGTGGACATGGTGATGACGAAGGCGACGCAGACGTAGAGGAAGTAGACGATCGGAAGCGAGCAGTCGCGTAATCGCTGCCCAAAAACCTATTCGCCCCTCACCCCGTACAGGAACCAGAAGGGCGTGGTTTCGGAGACCTGCTCTCCCGTCGACCGTGTACGTGGCGGACGGGATGGAGTCACCGGCGGCAGCAGCAGCAAAGGGACGACGGTGGGCGTGCGCGTGAGCAGATGTGATCTGTTCGTGGCGGCTAGGGTTAGGAGACACCGCATACTTATAGGCGCAGCCGCGTGGAGAGACGTGGGTTCGACCCACGTCCGAGTCCGTGACAGCCCACGATCCGACGTCTCAGATCGTGGCCCAGCTGTTAGAAAACTCTCCGTTAGTGACTGGCAAAAATAAGCGCGTAGGTGTGAGCTCGGCTCGGCTCAATCCCGCAACCCGCGGCGCGTCGTGACGAGGCGTGGCGTGGCGAGGCGGGCGGCGGAGGAGGAGTGCGCGAGGGCCTCTTCTCTTCTCAAGCTCCAATAGCATGTAGAAGAGAAACCCTTATAAACCACTCCAACTCTCCTTCCACTTCCGGGGTGGGACTAAACTTCCCACCACACCTAGTGCCATATAACCCACATGGGCCCTTAGAGATTTTTCAGAAATTGCAATATGGGCCTAGAGCCCATCTCAGATTTCAGCAATCCCCCACCAGATCTCGAGGGCCCATTGTGTCCTCTGTTCCAATTGCTGTTTCGATATACCAGTGTTTCAGTAAAGACCTGTTAAGGTTGAACTTCACCTAGAACAAGTGGCTACACTCCTTCACAACTGAACAATGGACTATGCCTTGAATTGTCAGTTTGGCGTGAAGAAGTTTCACTACATGTCTTGCTAGTACTAGGCTGCCGAAGGCTGACCCCTCGGGTGGAGCATATAAGTCACACTCCTGGCCTATCATGAGCTTACTAGAGATCACCCCAATCTCATAGACTGTGACCAGCAGTCGGGCTCATATAGGTGTGTTCCTCCAAAGATCGCTCTGTAGGATAGCATCTTGCTTTTATAAGCTTTGGAACACATTGAGACCGTAGTCATCCTACCATACAGTATCGAGAGTATTGCATCTCCAACGGAGTGGGTTAGTATAGTTACTCTCCTCAGTTCACCACTGGCTTGTTTTCCCAGGTCCTAGTTCACGGGATCTCCGATCATATAGGTTGGGTTACCACCATGGCAACTCATGTGGGTCTCATACCCATCTCCCTCGATGCATTATCTATCACAACACGTGATAGCCCTTTTGTAAAGGGATCTGCCAGATTCTTAGCCGTATGGACATAGTCCAACGCTATCACTCCGGAGTTTCTTAATTTTCTGACAGCTTTTAACCTCATTCTTATGTGTTTGGTGGACTTCATGTTGTCCTTTGAACTCTTCACCTTGGTGATGACAGTCTGATTGTCACAGTTCATAAGGATAGCCGGAACCGGTTTATCAACCAATGGCAAGTCCATCAAAAGATCTCGAAGCCATCTCGCTTCAATACCAGATGTGTCTAATGCCGTTAATTCTGCTTCCATTGTCGATCTCGTTAAGATCGTTTGCTTGCAAGACTTCCAGGAAACAGCGCCGCCTCCAAGAGTAAACATATACCCAGTTGTGGCCTTCATCTCATCAGCATCAGAGATCCAATTCGCATCACTATACCCTTCAAGTACCGACGGGTATCCGGTATAGTGAAGTCCATAGTTCATAGTACCTTTCAGATAGCGCATAACTCTCTCAACAGCATGCCAATGTACATCACCCGGTTTGGAAACAAACCGGCTCAGTTTGCTCACAGCAAACGCGATGTCAGGCCTCGTTGCGCTCGCTAGGTACATCAGTGAACCAATGATTTGAGAGTATCTCAATTGATCTTTAGCCATGCCTTTGGACTTTCGAATCAATACGCTAGGATCATATGGTGTTTGAGATGGTGTGCAGTCCGAATATCCAAAACGACTCAACACCTTCTCAACGTAATGGGATTGCAGAAGTGTGATCCCACCCTCATTATCTCTCAGTAGCTTGATGTTCAAGATAACATCAGCCACACCAAGGTCTTTCATCTAAAAGTTCTGAGATAGAAACGATTTGACCTCCTCAATGACTTTGAGGTTTGTTCCGAATATCAGTATGTCATCAACATACAAGCACAGTATAACTCCTTCGCCCCCACCATGGCGATAGTATACACATTTGTCAGCCTCATTAACAACGAAACCAACAGATGTCAGAGTTGTATTAAACTTATCATGCCATTGCTTAGGTGCTTGTTTCAGGCCATATAAAGATTTTATCAACCTACACACCTTTCTTTCCTGACCATCTATCACAAAGCCATCAGGCTGTTGCATGTAGATTTCCTCCTTTAGCTCTCCATTTAGAAAAGCCGTCTTAACATCCATCTGATGGACGAGAAGACCATGTGAGGCCGCCAACGAGAGTAATACTCGAATGGTGGTCAGTCTAGCCACAGGTGAATAAGTATCAAAGAAATCTTCCTCTTCTTGCTGGTCATAGCCCTTAGCCACAAGCCTAGCCTTGTACTTTTCAATCGTACCATCGGGCCTAAGCTTCTTTTTGAACACCCACTTACATCCCAGTGGTTTGCAACCATAGGGACGGTCAGTGATCTCCCATGTCCCGTTAGCCATGATGGAGTCCATCTCGCTACGGACCGCATCCTTCCAGTAGTCAGCTTCTGGAGAGGCATACGCTTCTGAAATAGAAGTGGGAGTATCATCCACGAGGTACACGAAGAAATCATCACCAAAGGTCTTTGCAGTCCTTTGTCTCTTGCCCCTACCAAGGGTTTCCTCGTCATCCTCCTCGGGATTTTCATCATGTGTTTGTTCATAATATTCCATAGGGATGGCAGGTTCAAGAGTCTCCTCAGATTCCTGTCTAGAAGTGCTTTGCATATCTCTCATAGGAAAAATATCCTCAAAGAATGTAGCATCCTTAGACTCCATAATTGTACCGATCTTCTGGTCAAGTACCTCAGATTTCACTACTAGAAATCTATAGCCAACGCTGTTCTTAGCGTAGCCCAAATTAATGCAGTCCACGGTCTTATGTCCAAGCTTACGCTTTTTGGGGATCGGCACGTTGACTTTCGCCAAACAGCCCCAAGTGCGCAAGTACGAGAGTGTCGTCCTTCTCTTTGCCCATTTCTCATAGGGAGTGATCTCACTATCCTTTGTCGGAACTTTATTCAGGACATGACATGCCGTCAATATAGCCTCCCCCCACCATGCCTTGGATAAACCCGATGTATCTAACATGGCGTTAACCAAATCAGTTAGAGCACGGTTTTTCCGCTCGGCAACCCCGTTTGACTGGGGTGAATAGGGAGGCGTCCTCTCATGAATAATGCCGTGTTCCGCACAGAAGGAATCAAACTCACTCGAGAAGTACTCTCCACCACGATCTGACCGGACTCGTTTAATTTTCTTTTCAAGTTGATTTTCAACTTCTGCCTTATAGATTTTAAAGTAGTGTAGAGCCTCATCTTTAGTATTTAACAGATACACATAGCAATATCTAGTGGAATCATCTATCAATGTCATGAAGTATCTCTTTCCACCTTTAGTCAACACACCATTCATCTCACAAAGATCAGAATGTATGAGTTCTAATGGTGCCAGGTGTCTCTCCTCCGCGGCCTTATGAGGCTTGCGAGGTTGCTTAGCTTGCACACATGAAAGGCACTTAGAACCTTTGGCTAAAGTGAAACTCGGGATTAAATCCAACTTGGCTAGCCGCGTCATAACACCAAAACTAATGTGACAAAGACGTGAATGCCAAACTTCAGATTCATTAACATTCGAATGAATATGGTTCACGACTTTATTACAAAAATCTGCGAGGGAAAGGCGGAACATCCCTCCGCTCTCATAACCTTTTCCAACAAAGAGTCCATATTTTGTAACAACTAATTTATTAGACTCGAAAACCAACTTAAACCCTTCTCTACATAGAAGGGAGCCACTAACGAGGTTCTTCTTGATGGTCTTCTTACCCTTCTTCTTAAAGTCGGTATTGTGTTGGACACCGTTCTTTCCCTTGGGCTTGTGGGAGTTGAAGTTCTTCTGGTTCACCATGTTGGCAACAGAAGTCCCTTCGGCCCCTTTTCCGTGCGAGTCTTTTGCCCTCGAATTCTGCTCAACACTCAGATGGCCAATGACATCCTCCACAGAGAATTCACGCCTCTGATGTTTCAGAGTGGTGGCAAAGTTCCTCCAGGAATTAGGGAGCTTAGCGATTATGCAGCCCGCGACAAACTTGCCCGGTAACTCGCACTTGA
The DNA here is from genome assembly GCF_018294505.1 of Triticum aestivum. Lineage (NCBI taxonomy): Eukaryota > Viridiplantae > Streptophyta > Magnoliopsida > Poales > Poaceae > Triticum > Triticum aestivum. The sequence continues at coordinate 606,261,825 of NC_057804.1, forward strand.
GAAGCTCAAGTTCCTTAACAATGCATATTATCTCATGAGCCTGCTCCAATACAGGACGGTTTTCAACCATCTTGTAATCGTGGAACTGCTCTATAATATACATCTCGCTCCCTGCATCGGCGGCCCCGAATTTAGATTCGAGCGCCTCCCACAAGTCCTTGGCGACATGCACATGTAAATATGCGTCGACCAGTTTATCTCCGATCACGCTAAGAACTGCTCCGAGAAACACAACGGTAGCCTCCTTGAACGCCTTCTCCTGTTCAGGAGCAATCGTTCCCGTGGAGACACCGGTGACCCAGAACACGTTCATAGCCGTGAGCCATAACGTGGTCTTAGTCTGCCAACGCTTGAAGTATGTACCGGTAAATTTATCCGGTTTCAGCTCGGCTCGGCTCAATCCCGCAACCCGCGGCGCGTCGTGACGAGGCGTGGCGTGGCGAGGCGGGCGGCGGAGGAGGAGTGCGCGAGGGCCTCTTCTCTTCTCAAGCTCCAATAGCATGTAGAAGAGAAACCCTTATAAACCACTCCAACTCTCCTTCCACTTCCGGGGTGGGACTAAACTTCCCACCACACCTAGTGCCATATAACCCACATGGGCCCTTAGAGATTTTTCAGAAATTGCAATATGGGCCTAGAGCCCATCTCAGATTTCAGCAATCCCCCACCAGATCTCGAGGGCCCATTGTGTCCTCTGTTCCAATTGCTGTTTCGATATACCAGTGTTTCAGTAAAGACCTGTTAAGGTTGAACTTCACCTAGAACAAGTGGCTACACTCCTTCACAACTGAACAATGGACTATGCCTTGAATTGTCAGTTTGGCGTAAAGAAGTTTCACTACATGTCTTACTAGTACTAGGCTGCCGAAGGCTGACCCCTCGGGTGGAGCATATAAGTCACACTCCTGGCCTATTCATGAGCTTACTAGAGATCACCCCAATCTCATAGACTGTGACCAGCAGTCGGGCTCATATAGGTGTGTTCCTCCAAAGATCGCTCTGTAGGATAGCATCTTGCTTTTATAAGCTTTGGAACACATTGAGACCGTAGTCATCCTACCATACAGTATCGAGAGTATTGCATCTCCAACGGAGTGGACTAGTATAGTTACTCTCCTCAGTTCACCACTGGCTTGTTTTCCCAGGTCCTAGTTCACGGGATCTCCGATCATATAGGTTGGGTTACCACCATGGCAACTCATGTGGGTCTCATACCCATCTCCCTCGATGCATTATCTATCACAACACGTGATAGCCCTTTTGTAAAGGGATCTGCCAGATTCTTAGCCGTATGGACATAGTCCAACGCTATCACTCCGGAGTTTCTTAATTTTCTGACAGCTTTTAATCTCATTCTTATGTGTTTGGTGGACTTCATGTTGTCCTTTGAACTCTTCACCTTGGTGATGACAGTCTGATTGTCACAGTTCATAAGGATAGCCGGAACCGGTTTATCAACCAATGGCAAGTCCATCAAAAGATCTCGAAGCCATCTCGCTTCAACACCAGATGTGTCTAATGCCGTTAATTCTGCTTCCATTGTCGATCTCGTTAAGATCGTTTGCTTGCAAGACTTTCAGGAAACAGCGCCACCTCCAAGAGTAAACATATACCCAGTTGTGGCCTTCATCTCATCAGCATCAGAGATCCAATTCGCATCACTATACCCTTCAAGTACCGACGGGTATCCGGTATAGTGAAGTCCATAGTTCATAGTACCTTTCAGATAGCGCATAACTCTCTCAACATCATGCCAATGTACATCACCCGGTTTGGAAACAAACCGGCTCAGTTTGCTCATAGCAAACGCGATGTCAGGCCTCGTTGCGCTCGCTAGGTACATCAGTGAACCAATGATTTGAGAGTATCTCAATTGATCTTTAGCCATGCCTTTGGACTTTCGAATCAATACGCTAGGATCATATGGTGTTTCAGATGGTGTGCAGTCCGAATATCCAAAACGACTCAACACCTTCTCAACGTAATGGGATTGCAGAAGTGTGATCCCACCCTCATTATCTCTCAGTAGCTTGATGTTCAAGATAACATCAGCCACACCAAGGTCTTTCATCTCAAAGTTCTGAGATAGAAACGATTTGACCTCCTCAATGACTTTGAGGTTTGTTCCGAATATCAGTATGTCATCAACATACAAGCACAGTATAACTCCTTCGCCCCCACCATGGCGATAGTATACACATTTGTCAGCCTCATTAACAACGAAACCAACAGATGTCAGAGTTGTATTAAACTTATCATGCCATTGCTTAGGTGCTTGTTTCAGGCCATATAAAGATTTTATCAACCTACACACCTTTCTTTCCTGACCATCTATCACAAAGCCATCAGGATGTTGCATGTAGATTTCCTCCTTTAGCTCTCCATTTAGAAAAGCCGTCTTAACATCCATCTGATGGACGAGAAGACCATGTGAGGCCGCCAACGAGAGTAATACTCGAATGGTGGTCAGTCTAGCCACAGGTGAATAAGTATCAAAGAAATCTTCCTCTTCTTGCTGGTCATAGCCCTTGGCCACAAGCCTAGCCTTGTACTTTTCAATCGTACCATCGGGCCTAAGCTTCTTTTTGAACACCCACTTACATCCCAGTGGTTTGCAACCATAGGGACGGTCAGTGATCTCCCATGTCCCGTTAGCCATGATGGAATCCATCTCGCTACGGACCGCATCCTTCCAGTAGTCAGCTTCTGGAGAGGCATACGCTTCTGAAATAGAAGTGGGAGTATCATCCACGAGGTACACGAAGAAATCATCACCAAAGGTCTTTGCAGTCCTTTGTCTCTTGCCCCTACCAAGGGTTTCCTCGTCATCCTCCTCGGGATTTTCATCATGTGTTTGTTCATAATATTCCATAGGGATGGCAGGCTCAGGAGTCTCCTCAGATTCCTGTCTAGAAGTGCTTTGCATATCTCTCATAGGAAAAATATCCTCAAAGAATGTAGCATCCTTAGACTCCATAATTGTACCGATCTTCTGGTCAGGTACCTCAGATTTCACTACTAGAAATCTATAGCCAACGCTGTTCTTAGCGTAGCCCAAATTAATGCAGTCCACGATCTTATGTCCAAGCTTACGCTTTTTGGGGATCGGCACGTTGACTTTCGCCAAACAGCCCCAAGTGCGCAAGTACGAGAGTGCCGTCCTTCTCTTTGCCCATTTCTCATAGGGAGTGATCTCACTATCCTTTGTCGGAACTTTATTCAGGACATGACATGCCGTCAATATAGCCTCCCCCCACCATGCCTTGGATAAACCCGATGTATCTAACATGGCGTTAACCAAATCAGTTAGAGTACGGTTTTTCCGCTCGGCAACCCCGTTTGACTGGGGTGAATAGGGAGGCGTCCTCTCATGAATAATGCCGTGTTCCGCACAGAAGGAATCAAACTCACTCGAGAAGTACTCTCCACCACGATCTGACCGGACTCGTTTAATTTTCTTTTCAAGTTGATTTTCAACTTCTGCCTTATAGATTTTAAAGTAGTGTAGAGCCTCATCTTTAGTATTTAACAGATACACATAGCAATATCTAGTGGAATCATCTATCAATGTCATGAAGTATCTCTTTCCACCTTTAGTCAACACACCATTCATCTCGCAAAGATCAGAATGTATGAGTTCTAATGGTGCCAGGTGTCTCTCCTCCGCGGCCTTATGAGGCTTGCGAGGTTGCTTAGCTTGCACACATGAAAGGCACTTAGAACCTTTGGCTAAAGGGAAACTCGGGATTAAATCCAACTTGGCTAGCCGCGTCATAACACCAAAACTAATGTGACAAAGACGTGAATGCCAAACTTCAGATTCATTAACATTCGAATGAATATGGTTCACGACTTTATTACAAAAATCTGCGAGGGAAAGGCGGAACATCCCTCCGCTCTCATAACCTTTTCCAACAAAGAGTCCATATTTTGTAACAACTAATTTATTAGACTCGAAAACCAACTTAAACCCTTCTCTACATAGAAGGGAGCCACTAACGAGGTTCTTCTTGATGGCGGGGACATGCTGCACGTTCTTCAGCTGCACGATCCTTCCCGAAGTAAACTTCAGATCGACCGTGCCAACACCATGAACAGAAGCACTCGCGCCATTCCCCATCAATACGGACCCATGACCTGTGACCTGGTAAGAAGTGAACAATGAAATGTCAGCACACACATGAACACCTGCACCTGTGTCCACCCACCAATCGTTGGGTTGAAACACTGAAAAAACAGTAAATAAATTACCGTACCCAGATGCACCATTCTCATTGTTGCCCACAATCATGTTGACAGACTTGGAGTCCTGTCCTGACTTCTTGTACTTGTTTGGGCACTTGTTGGCCCAATGTTCAACCGAACCACAAGTAAAGCAGCCCTCGTCCTTCTTGTTCTTCTTGAAGGTCTTCTTACCCTTCTTCTTAAAGTCAGTATTGTGTTGGACACCGTTCTTTCCCTTGGGCTTGTGGGAGTTGAAGTTCTTCTGGTTCACCATGTTGGCAACAGAAGTCCCTTCGGCCCCTTTTCCGTGCGAGTCTTTTGCCCTCGAATTCTGCTCAACACTCAGATGGCCAATGACATCCTCCACAGAGAATTCACGCCTCTGATGTTTCAGAGTGGTGGCAAAGTTCCTCCAGGAATTAGGGAGCTTAGCGATTATGCAGCCCGCGACAAACTTGCCCGGTAACTCGCACTTGAGAAGCTCAAGTTCCTTAACAATGCATATTATCTCATGAGCCTGCTCCAATACAGGACGGTTTTCAACCATCTTGTAATCGTGGAACTGCTCTATAATATACATCTTGCTCCCTGCATCGGCGGCCCCGAATTTAGATTCGAGCGCCTCCCACAAGTCCTTGGCGACATGCACATGTAAATATGCGTCGACCAGTTTATCTCCGATCACGCTAAGAACTGCTCCGAGAAACACAACGGTAGCCTCCTTGAACGCCTTCTCCTGTTCAGGAGCAATCGTTCCCGTGGAGACACCGGTGACCCAGAACACGTTCATAGCCATGAGCCATAACGTGGTCTTAGTCTGCCAACGCTTGAAGTATGTACTGGTAAACTTATCCGGTTTCAGTGCAGCAGCAAAGCCACTTGCCGAGAAATTCCTACACATAATAGGTTTTTGGATTGTTGAGTAAATAGGCAATTTCTCGATTAAATTAATCCATGAGTAAATCACTAGCATGGCATTGACTAAGTTGATGACGTACTGACTCTGATCTAGACATGCACGTACTAAGCAAACAGTAGACAAATCTACACATACTGCTAGTACTGCTACTATGAAAATAATCAGGAGCGGGATAAACGAGCTATACCCTCCAGTAGGCCACGCAGAGGCCGCGGCTTTGGTGGCAGCAGCGGCGTCCTCGGCGACCTTCTTGTCGGCTTCAGCTTTCTCGGCGGCGGCACGGTCGGCGTCGGTGGACATGGTGATGACGAAGGCGACGCGGACGTAGAGGAAGTAGACGATCGGAAGCGAGCAGTCGCGTAATCGCTGCCCAAAAACCTATTCGCCCCTCACCCCGTACAGGAACCAGAAGGGCGTGGTTTCGGAGACCTGCTCTCCCGTCGACCGTGTACGTGGTGGACGGGATGGAGTCACCGGCGGTAGCAGCAGCAAAGGGACGATGGTGGGCGTGCGCGTGAGCAGATGTGATCTGTTCGTGGCGGCTAGGGTTAGGAGACACTGCATACTTATAGGCGCAGCCGCGTGGAGAGACGTGGGCTCGACCCACGTCCGAGTCCGTGACAGCCCACGATCCGACGTCTCAGATCGTGGCCCAGCTGTCAGAAAACTCTCCGTTAGTGACTGGCAAAAATAAGCGCGTAGGTGTGAGCTCGGCTCGGCTCAATCCCGCAACCCGCGGCGCGGCGCGTCGTGACGAGGCGTGGCGTGGCGAGGCGGGCGGCGGAGGAGGAGTGCGCGAGGGCCTCTTCTCTTCTCAAGCTCCAATAGCATGTAGAAGAGAAACCCTTATAAACCACTCCAACTCTCCTTCCACTTCTGGGGTGGGACTAAACTTCCCACCACACCTAGTGCCATATAACCCACATGGGCCCTTAGAGATTTTTCAGAAATTGCAATATGGGCCTAGAGCCCATCTCAGATTTCAGCAGCTAGATGTGCCTCATCCTTATCATTAAATTCTGTCTGCACCTCCGTTCTTCTAATACTTTCCAGACCTCAACAATTGCCTGTCTTCCCACTTAGTATTATTAGCAGTCATATTTGTATATTCCCAACACAAACTCCGCCAATGTCTCAAATTCTGAGCATCCATGTTGACTATATATCCCATACAGCAGCCCATGGTGGAGTAGCAAATTGAAGAGGCCTTTGATCTTTGTCTTCTGAAAAACGTGGACGAGCTCCACTATCAGGCAGGAACCGAACCTGTGCAGCTGGGGGCCGTGCCGGCCACTCCGTACGGAAAGAACTTGGCCACGTCCGGACATCCGCACCTGGTGGAGTCAAGAACATCCGCACCGGCTGGAACCAAAGACAGACCGACGGCACCGTCGTCGCTCTGTTCGTGAGGGAGAGTGTGGCGCAACGGCCTGGCCTGAGGTGAACCATGGCTAAGGCGACGAGGCGGGTTGACGAAGCGGCAGTTCGGGGTGCAGCCGTTGACCCGACGGCAGGGGCAGCTTCGGAACAGGGCGAGGCGGAGGCGAGGCCGCCTCATCCGGGGCGGCTTGACGGGGATGCGAGGCCGCCTGGGCGGCTCAGCGCGACCCCAAACGGAGACCGAGGCAGAGACCAGCGGATATGTAGGTGGCTCGAGGCCACGGTGTCGAGGGCGAGGCGTAGGTGAAGCTGCTTGGCCAGGACGGCTCGGCGACAACTCGGTCAGGGTGACTCGCGCCGGCTTGGAAGGCTCGGCGGCCAGCAGCTTAATGCAGCAACGGCGGCACCCGCGGGTCGACGATGGTGGTAGGCCGCTTGGCGCGGGGTCGACGGAGGCAGGGGTGACCCGGCGCGGCGGCGGCGATAGTAGGGCGCAGGCCGGCTGTGGTGGCTCGGAGATGCGGCGACTGACTTGACGCGGCACGCGGAAGCGAGGCTGACTCTGTGTGCGGTGCCATCGAAACCCCGTCCGGGTCGTGCTCGGTTTGACCCCTTTTTTTCGAGAACAGCAAGCCGGACCATGAGATTGGTAGTTCAGATCCTTGTGGCGCCCGGCGAAGCGTATTATTCTGATCTCATGCAATTTGACAAGTCGCCCAAGGTTGCCATCAAAAATTACTCTTATCTTGGTCTTGGCGGATCTCCATGGTGTGTGCAGCGACCACTTAGCACGCAACCCTAAGAAACCTCTGTCTCAATTTCGTACACACTATTTCGACTACTTGTCGATGACGTAGATCCTTCTGAACCGGCTATTTTTCATCTAGTCAATCGCAAGCCTCTCGATCCACGGGCGAGATCCCTTCAAGAACTCAACACCACCATGCGCAAGCCCCACGGTGGGCGTCAATTGTCGTGAAATTAACACGTCAGATATTCTTAGTGTCAGGACTTAGTCATGAGGCCAACGCATCTATGTGGCAGCTTGAGAGGCGTTGATCGGGACGAGAGACGCAACACGCAAGACAAGGATTTAGACAGTTTCGGACCCCGGGAAACATCATCCGATAATAACCCTACATGTTGTTTGTGGCTAGGTCTCATTATGCTCATGAGAGGAATCGCCGGTAAACCGGCTTTTTGTGTCTAGCCCTAGATATTGTTTCTTGTTGCTTGTCCCTCTTTGGGGAGCCCTGCCCCTCTTTATATAAGTTAGAGGGGCGGGTTACAAGTGGAGTCCTAGTAGGACTAGGACTAGCCTTGTCGTCTACTACAAGCCGGATACAAGTCCGGGTCTTGATTCCTTGTAAGGGAAATACTCCTTACACCTTTCTTCTTAAGTCGGCCCACCATTACATGAACCGGCCTACTGGGCCTTGGGCCTTGTCGCCGTTTGACCCGCCCGCCGGGTCTCCAGTGAGTCACAATGTCCAGACGGGTTATATGTAAACCGCCATGTCCAGGCAGATACCCAGTGAGTCGCCTAACTCCAGCCGGGTCTTCTGATGAATCGCCAAGTCCGGCCGGGTTATACTTCCGGCCGGGTTACACTGCGGGGTATATCCCCGACAGGTAGCTAATCCGCTCTTACTCCTTTTATTCTTCACTCTCCTCATCATCTTTTTCATCCAATGAGCTCACAGTTTCATCAATTTCCTCTTTCATGGATTCCTGCAAAATATTAGTCTCTTCTTGGACAGTGGAGACTTTCTCAATAAATGCATCAATATCAGAATTGTATTCATAATTCTCATAACAATATTTAAGTATAGCAAAAAAATTAGGTCTGTAAACATCATCATCAAGATTTTCACACTCTTTAAACAAAGATTCAATCTCATAAGCACCCATAAAAGCAACAAATTCTTCAATTTGTTCAACATCATAGTAATCATATATACCATTAGCATAAGAAGCTAAGGTTTCATTATCATTAAATTTGTATGAAAAGGGAAGGTGTGGAGCCTTCATCCTAGAGCAACAAGTATAATCATATCTCAAGCATAGTTGCCGAGCATACCAACGAAACATATAAATTTGATCCCATAATAGTTTTCCTTTTTGTGTGAAGCAATAATCCCTAAAGTATCCATGTTGATCCAACGTGTCTCCCATAACATAATTGAATGGGGTTTTCTCAGGATTATCAAAGTAGTACATAATATCTTTCACATAATGAGCATCGAGGGTTTTAGGAGGTTCCCCATCTCCATGAGTAGCAAGTAAACCTAATTTTTTTGGTATTTCGTGTTCCATATCCATAACTAAAGATAGAGAACAACTTAGAACATCAAATAAAAATTACTTAGTGATAAAGCAAACAATCACACACACGAGAATATTCACCCCACGCTATGACTCCCCGGCAACGGCGTCAGAAAAAGGTCTTGATAACCCACAAGAACTACAAAAAAATACACTTCCGTGATGATACTTGTTTGTCATAGTAGGTCGCATTTTTTGTCATGCATGTACATCCATGACGATTTTATGATAGAATCAAGATAGTCATGCGTGTGTTGCCGTAGAAGTGTTCCATGACATTACCAAATTATCATCACGGAAGTGTCCACTTCCATGACGGTAAATCGCACGTCACAGAAGTGCTTTCGTCAAGGGTGACCGACACGTGGCATCCACCATAACAGAACGTCGTTAAGCTATCGGGTCGGGTTTTGGATCCGATAACCCGTTAACAGCCCCGACCAATGGGAAATTTCCACGTGTAAAATTCTTATTGCCCGGACGAAACACATGTCAGCTTGTCAGTGGGTCAGATAGGCGCCTATGATATGTCGACACGTGCCACGGCCCACCACTGGCCCATTTAGCTTACAAAGTCGGCCTGTTTGACTTGGTCAAAAGTTAACAGGCTGGCCCATGAAAAGCCTGTTAATGGTCTCTTTGCAAATAGCCCATTTTACGGCCCGTTAACTCACGACCCGTTAGGCTCTAAAGGAAATCGTCCCAACAACATCATGTGGGCTGTCGAATATAACACCAGCCCATTTCATTTTCCGCCCATGTATGGCCCACGATGTCTTTCGGCCCATATGAGGCCTTCTATCTTTCGGCCCTTTACAGGCCCACGGTGACTCTAGCCCATAATGAACAGTAATTTTCTTTGTACCCGTTAACGACCCGTGATTTACATGGGCCATTTCCAGCCCGTGTTAGCTTTCGGCCTATTGACGGTCCATGCGTTCTTGGGCTCCTTTTCGGCCCTCGATTACTTCCGGCCCGTTACTCGCCTGTTTCGCTAATGGGCCAAATTCGGCCCATGGCAATAGTCGGCCCATTACTGGCCTATTCCCCTAATGGGCCAAATCCGACCCATGGCAAGAGTCGGCCCATTACTGGCCTATTACCCTAATGGGCCAAATTCGGCCCATGGCAAGAGTCGGCCCATTTCTAGCCCGTCCTATATTCTGGCCCATTAATGACCTGTTATGCCTGTGACAGAATTAAGCCTTTGTTGTCCTACGGCCTGTTAACAGCCTGTTACCGTGCTGGGCCGATACCAATTACGCCAGATTACGGCCCATGTAGACCCATTTATTCGATGACCCGAGGCCCACTGATTACAGGCCCATTTATCGACGGCCCGAGGCCCACCGACTACAGGCCCATTTATCGACGGCCCGTAGGAGACCCATGGATCCCACGACCCGTATATGGCCCATGGTAGTTGCGACCACTAGCAAACCAGGGAAAAAGAAGACTAGGAAATAAATAAAGCCGAAACTAACGCTAGGCTATTAAGGCGATTGCACAGATTACATCCACTCGGCATTAAAGATCGCCACCAGTGCAAATATAGGGAACACCCTACACTATACAAAAATGGCTTGCTGTTTTCTTCAGCCGGTAGCTGCACGTTAAGAATAAATTTTGTATTGCACCAAACAAATTACAACTATATAACAAAAGGAAGGTTGGCATAAAACTTAATAGTCTAGCAGATAAATGCACCACCAGAAGTTCAAAAGCTCAGTTCATTTGACCTGACTGTTATGTTTTCATGTTGTATTGTCCGATGGAGCACCATAACACTCGCCTTCATTTCCCCTAGGCTCCTGAACAACATAGCAAATGTATGATAGTCTGGTTTCAAAACCATGCATATCTTGACGACATTGAGCAATGTTTCTCCTTGTTTCACGAACGGTCTCTGTTAGGGAATGGACTTGTGTCTGGAGCGCAGATACAACATTGCTTTGAGCTTGCATATCTTGATCATGAGGCAGTTTGGACGATATTGCCTTAACAACCAACCCAGTATTACGCAGGAACGTGCTTTTGGCACTGTTAGTGGACAGGTACTGACCCACTGCAGCAAGAGCTAACATTGCGGTTATAGTTGCCTCGCCACCTTCAGAAGGTGGCGGTTCCACCATTTTTTTCATAGCTCGCTGAAAAGTTGAGGTTTTACATTAGTAGTACCAGAACAGAAGATATTAAGGAGGCAGCAAAACCAAACAAAATAGCTTTGGTCTAATACAGAACTTATTCTGGTGAACCCATGTAAAATATTAGTTGTATTTTATTGCAAAATACATAATTAAACCAGGTTCCAAACATATGACCATGTACCATCGCTAATGTATTGTCTATTTCTTCACATTGTATTGAGGGCTAAGGATAAAGAGACAAAGTTTATAATATGGTAAGCATAGTATGACATCATTCATATCACAAAACAACTGAGAACAGACAAACAGGCAATTGTAACATTGTGTGGGCAAGTCCAACACGGAACTAGATTATGGGTCAAGATCAAAGGAACATCACTCCTCTCTTTTAAACCTTGTAAGGTGCAATGATACGCTAAGACAATTGTGTATAAAATTGAAAAGAGTAATAGACATTGGTTGCAAACCATGCAGTTCAAGGCACAAGGCAGAGTAAGTAGTAGTTAAAAGGCATGAGGATTAAGGACTTACAACAGCGGCTTTGACTAGTGTAGTCATGCCCTTCTTCTTGCTGGTGTAACAGTCCTTGAAGATTTCCACAGCATTTGGTTCAGGTACTTTTTGGTCCTTGCGGGCTTTCCTCTGCATTTCGAACAAGTCAATATAGATCTGATAATATGGTACAACGAAAAGAGTGAAACAGCAGGTAATTACAAGAGCCTCACAGTGTGCAATATAGCTACGAGATCCTGTCATCTGTTGGAAGTTCACTTTCGTACGGTTGGCCTTGTTCTTTGAACAGTTCACCTACAAGAAGATAGATTTGTGTGGCACATGCGTAAATAGGACTTCAACATGTGATTTGATCACATATATATAATGTACCTGATACTTCGGATCAGACCAGTGTTTAACAAGGCCCCTCCAATATTCATCCGATATATTTTCCACTAGAGATGTTTGGGAAAGTTCACTGTTAGCCTTGCCTTCAAAGTGAGTTTTCCTCAAGTTATACCGATATTGTCGCAGAGTAGACTTGAAAACATGGGTGCAAGCTTGTCTGGTTGCATCATCTTGGCTATCCAACTTGTACCTCATCTGTTAAAAATTATGGGAATCTCATTATCAGCAACGTAGAAAGTATGGGACAGAGCAAGACGATATTACTAGTTTCCATACATAACCATACTTACAGATAAATGGTCGAGGAAGGTGTTGAACTGGGTTTCGTCTTTGTCATTCCTGTACTGAATCCATGTTGGGAGGATACGTACATGACACCTAATGGCAACCGCTGCCTCTGATACTAACTTGGCTGACTCTATAGCATTACGTGGCCTTTTTAAACCTGCCTCAAAACAGATCTCCATTCTTCCTCCTCTATATTTAGTTAACCTATCGAGCATTATTCCTGATGTTTGTTTCCTCTTGCACCTAGGTGCTAGTCCAACAATGAACATAGGAAGTGTTAGTGTACATCAAACTGTGAGACTACATATAAAGAAGCATGCAACTGTAACTTGACTCCAGCAACTACCTTCTTGCTGTTCAAGCTCACAAGGTTTATCTGATATTGCCAACTCGTCTTGTGTCAGACTGCTTGGGAAGTAGTGTCAGGTGGCAAGGGAGCTTGGGAACGTGCTGCTAGCTCAGTTGACACACTAGTAAGTCGTGCAGCTGGTAGTACTGTGGTCGGTGTTGCAAGAACTAGGGTTGTCTCTGCTTATTTGGTGGCAGCTATTTGTTTCTGTTTGGCTTTTTTTTGCAACTCGTGTAGCATGGGATGCCGTGTTTGTAGAATTTTCTGCTGGACTTTGACCTTCTATTGCACCATCAGTACCAGCAGGATCTGCAGGATTCATCCGCTTCTCATTCCCTGCCATTCTGTGTTTCTTCCTCTTTCTCTGTGCCATGTTAAGTCAAGCCGGCAAGAAAAACGAATAACAATTTAGTTCTTCAGAACAAATTGATGCGTGATGCAGACGAGCTGAACTTTGATGTTAGACAACCTAGGAGGATGTAATATGTATGAAAAACAGGACGAAAGAGATAACCAGAACTATGATGTGTAAACTAAGAAGAAGACATTTCACCAAATTAGAAGCAATGCAATGGAAGGTAGACACCATATGAAAGATGCTACAAATATCACTCTGCCAAGTTAACAGTGTCTCATCATAAATGGCGTTTAAACAAATGTGAAGCAGTACAAGAAATAAATCATATGCAAGATGCAAACAACATCACACTACCATGTTAGAGGTCTCTCGTCATTAGTGCCATTGCATATTCGCAGCATTGCATATTCACATCTTATGATGTGTAAACTAAGGAGAAGGCATTTCAACAAATTAGAAGCAACGAAAGCTAGACACCATATGAAAGATGCAACGAATATCACTCTACCAAGTTAAAACTGTCTCGTCATAAGTGCCATTTCAACAAATTAGTAGTACAAGCTAGAAAAGAATGTGAGATGTAACCTATATCACGCTCCAAAGTCAAACGTGTCTTATGATAAGTGATTGTTGGAGGTTACACAACAGTAGTAATTTGATGTAAGAACATGGTGTGATAGACAAATATTGTATGTTCTAGAAACAGGAACATGTGTCTTATTCAAGTATAATGTGTAAAGTAAGCAGATGGAATTCAACAAAATTAGAAGCAATACAAGCTAGACATCACACATAACATGCAACCACATATAACAGTGCCAAGTTAGAGGGAGCACCGGTGATGCTGCACTAGGGGATACGTGCTCATCATAAACACAACTTTGTTGAGTGTCTATGCATGTGTTGTCTTGGAAATCATCTTGGGGGTGTGGAGGAGTAGAAACTGTAGAGGCCCTGTGTTCGGAAGGAGCACCTTTATCCGCTGCCTTGCTAACTTCCTTCCGCTTTATTGATTTTGAATTGTCAAGTAAAACCGACAAGAAAAAGCAATAAAATTCTCTCTTCAGAACTCATTCATGCATGATACTGACAATCACTACTTTGATGTAAGGCAAACACATGATACCAGGATGGAATATGTACGAAAAATAGGAAGGCATGGCATGTTCACAACTATTTGTGTAAACTAAGCAGAAACCATTCCAGCAAATAAGAAGCAATGCAAGCTAGACACCACATGAAAGATGCAACAAATATGACTCTGCCAAGTTAAAAGCGTCCCATCATAAATGGAATTTCAACAAATTAGAAGCAGCGCATGCTATAATCATATGAAAGATGCAACTAATATCGCACTGCATATACTAAAGGTGTCTGTCATATTGATTGATGCGGGATACAGAAAACAATAGTTTTATGTAAGGACATGCTTAATAGACAGATGTACTATGTACTAAATACAGGAAGGCATGTCACATTAACACGTATAATGTATAAGCTAAGCAGACTAGCACATGCAGTTTAACCAGATTAGAAGAATTACAATCTAGACACCATATGCAACATGCAACCACATATCAAGCTACCAAGTTAGAACAAGCACCTGCGATGCTAGTGTAGGGGAAATGTTGTAATCAACTACAGAGCTACGTTCACTATCTTCATCTAGCATTTCTGTTTCTTGAGAATCATGTCGGGAGGCTGACGCTGCATTCTTTAAATGAGTAGTAGTCCCCTTGCCTGCATGCCTCGTCATAAGTGATTGATGAGGGATACACAAGAACATTAGTTTGATGTAAGAACATGGTTAATACACATATGTGCTAGTATGTACCAAAAACAGAAAGGCATGTCATATTCAAAGGTATAATGTGTAAGCTAAGACGATGCAATTTAACCAAATTGGAAGCAATACAAGCTAGACATCTGGCTGGAGTGGTGAGCATGATCATCTAGGACCTGAGAGCCTGGTGGGAGGCGGGTTGCTTCGCCACCATCGCAGCTTTTTAGTTGGCTTCCAGGTGATGCCTATCCAGCTCGGCCAGTGCCCTGACTAGCTATTTGTCTTCTGGTGCTCACGGGATGGTGGTTCATGTAAAAAAAAAATCTTTCCTTATCTTACCGACTTCGGCCTTTCGAATACAAGCTAGACACCATATGGAACATGCAACCACATATGAACCGCGAAGTTAAAGCAAGCACCTGGGATGGTGGTTCATTGCGAGCGAGGTCATCAACTCCAGAGCGACGTTTACCGTCTCCATCTACTGACACTGCACCCTTTATAGCGTTGTAACGTGTCTTGCCTACCCACGAAGAAAGCTGGCGCAACTTCTCTCTTTTCTTTATTGCTTCTCTCAAGGCAGACTCTGAAATACCCTTGCATAAAAACACAATAGTGAGAGTATGGGTGAAGTGTGTGCAGAACTAGTGCACTGTAAAAGTAGCAGATAGCAGGTGGCTGAAAAATAAATGACAGGAGACATATGATAGCTCTACAACATTGCATGGCAAACAAAATTAGATTCTACTCCGTATGATTTTGTAATATATGAGCACAGGAAATGCAGGTACTCCTCCAGCACACCACCACATGTGGTCATATCTAAGATAATAGTCGACTGAAAATAAATAGGTCAGTCGATTTTTTTAATGAACCGTCCGATCTATAAGGAACGGGCAGATGGCCTTCGTCTACCTCCCGCCAGTCACTGTTGACGATCTTTCTTAAATCACCAGCGACCACCGGCCTAGACCCCTACCTCCGCCGCCCCGCCCTCCCATCGACCTCACACCACCGCCGTGCTTGGCAGCGCCCCCAGGCCATCCCTTTAATCCCTGCCGACCTCCAGATCGAGCGCCAATAGCTCTAGGCCGCACATGCCCCTAAGATAAACACCAAGGCGCTGCTTCCCCGACGTAATAGGCGTACTAGCGCCTGTTACGCCGGGGAATGCTTCCGTTAATTGGGAATCAACTGGCCAAAAATTGAAATTCAGGGGGGCGGCGGACCTCTAGCTAAGGTGAAATAGTATATGAGGAGAAACCTTGTGCATCGCGAGTTACTAGGAACATCTAGTATCAAGAAGAAGCGGTCAACTAGTGTATTCTATGGGATGAATACCGTGCAAGCAGAGACGTAAGATTTGTGAAAGTGCGTTACATCGACTAGAGGGGGGGTGAATAGGCGATTTTTATGAATTCTTCACTGAGGAATTTGCCGGTGAGGAAATTCCTTAGAGAAGAACTACTTGCAGCGAAATAAGTACTCAGAAGTAAGCATAACAGAATACAGACATAGTCATCATGATGAAATGGAGATAAAGCACAGAGTACGGAAAGCGTAATCACAGGATAACACAAGATGAAGACAAACAGACTGAAGAAATTGAACTGAGGAAATTGAGAAAGTCTTCAGTCAAAGTCTTCCAACACAGATATGAACAATCACTCGACACAGTAATGAGGAAATGAAAGAGTTGAGGAAATAGAACCAGTAAGGTTGGTGAAGACAATGATTTGGTAGACCAGTTCCAACTGTTGTCTTAGTTGTACATCTGGTTGGAGCGGCTGAGTATTTAAACTCGAGGACACACAGCCCCGGACACCCAGTCGCTAAGCACACATCTCAGGACACCAAGTCCTCACCGTATTCTCCTTGAACTAAGGTCACACAGACCTCGTACAATCACTCGTGGTAAGTCTTCAGGCGACTTCCAAACCTTCATAGACTCGGTCACTCGGCGATCCACAATTCCTCTTGGATGCTCTAGACCATGACGCCTAACCGTCTGGAAGAAGCACAGTCTTCAAAGGTAACTAGCGTCGGATCCACGCAGGATCAATCTCTTTAGTGATGCTCAATAACTTTGGGTTTGTAGGTGTTTGGGTTTGGGTTTTTCCTCACTTGATGATTTTTGCTCAAAGTCCTCGGAGGATGGGATGCTCTCAAATGACAAGTGTCAGTTTCTCTCGGAGTAGCCAACCAGCTAGTGGTTGTTGGGGGGGCTATTTATAGCCTAGGGAGCACCCCGACATGATAAGACATAAATGCCCTTCAATGATATGACCGTTAGGTGGATAAGATATTTTGGGACAGCTGGCGCGCATCACAGCAACGGTCGGAAATTTGACTCTCAAATTCCTCAGGGCTATCATGTTCCTCACCGTGTCGGCAATCCACACTGGCGAATTCCTAACTCCTCAGTCAGAACAAATTCCTCAGCGACCAGAAGAACTTCGTCTCTGTCACTGAAGAAATTGACTGAACTGTATGAGATTTCCAAAGGCTTCACTCGAAGGGATTGGTGGGTGTAGGATTTTGAGTTGAGCATCACATGGAAATTTTTCCTTAGTATTTCCTCGACCCCCTTTAACAGTCCGGTGTTTGCTATGACTCAAGAAAGAGAAAACGAAACAACGAAAACAAAAGTATTCATGCTTCATGTTCCTCAAATGAATACCAAGTCTTCAAGGTCACACCAATTTCTTCACTTTCAAAGTCTTCAGAAAGTCTTCAGAATGTCAAAGTCTTCAGTCGAAGAACTTCATTTTTAGGGGTCGACTTTCTCTGTAAATATCAAACTCTTCATAGTCTAATAGACCTGTGTACACTCATAAACACATTAGTCCGTTAACCTATAAGTCTTCAATACACTAAAGTCACTAAGGGGCACTAGATGCACTTACAATCTCCCCATTTTTGGTGATTGATGACAGTATAGGTTAAGTTTTCAACGGGGATAAACATATGAAGTGTAAGTACTGATATTGAGGAATTTGATTGCAAGATATAGAAGAACTCCCCCTGAAGATGTGCATAGTGAGGAATTTGCTTTTGAGGCAATGCACATTTGAAGAGTTGAATCATGGAGTTCTCCCCCTATATCTTGTAATTCATACACGCATTCTACATATAATATGAAGAATTTGAAATGCATGATGAAATATGGTACCAGATGTAATTCAGCATGCATGTATTAACATATAACAAAGAATAAGCATGCAGAGGAACAAATCAAAAGTATCAGAGCACCATCGGGTTTAAGATTACAACTCGATCCAATAAAAGTTTCAGAAGAGTGAGAGTTGTAACTTAGCAAAAAAAACGCCCATATAATAGACATGCTTGAAGACTAACTCAAAATTCTCCCCCTTTGTCATCGAATGACCAAAAGGATCGAAACTGAGGACTAACGCCCCTGAAGAATATCAAGTTGATGAGGAGCGTCAGCGTTGTCGGGGTCGGTTGTCGTAGTAGGGCATGCCGCAGTGTCGTCCAAGTCTTCATTTTCATCAGTGTCGCGCGATGAAAAATAGGAGTTGGCCACCAAGGAAGGAACCTTGACCTTCTTGAATTTCTTCGGTGGAGGTGCAGACCAGTCAAATCCTTCCTTGAGACCCATTTTCTTCAGATCTTCTGCGCTGTAGGCATGAGATAGAACAGTCCAGGTACGGTTGAAGGTTTCATGGAGATAGTAGTGGTTTTTCTTCACTGCATTGTGTGTTGAGGTCATGTTGTGAAGAGTTGAACTAAACTGACGCTTGACCCGTTTATGATTGCGATCAACTTTCTGATGAAGACTGAGGAGTAACTCACGATCAGTCATCACCCTGGGTGCTGTGGCTTGAGGATTTTGCTTGGTAGAGGTGTTGGCGGCAGAGTCATGTGTGGCAGAGTCATCATTGGTGGAGTAGGATGCAGCCTTGTGAAATTGACCATCCAATGGACGAATGCCTTCATCTATCACAGCAGTTGCCTTGCCTTTGTCATCGGCTGAGGAAAATGTCCGTTTGAGGACTTCAATTGGAGGCAAGAAGCTGCCGTGGTTCAGAGTATCAGCCTTATAATTTAGTGAAGACCTTATCCTGATGAACCTCATAATCCATGGTGCATAAGGCTTCAGCTCAAATGGTGACATAGCAATATTCACCATAGTCCTCATGAAGAAATCATGGAAGTTGACGGGAACGCCATGAATGATATTGAAAAGCATATTCTTCATGATGCCAACGACTTCTTCATCATTTGATTCGTGGCCTTTGATAGGACTCATTGTCTTCGTCAGAATGCGATAGACAGTCCGTGGCACGTACAGTAATTCCTTGACGAGGAATTTGGTTCGAGGGGCCTGCCCTGGCTTCAAAGGCTTCATGAGCACTTGCATGTAATGATTTGTAAGCTCAGGTTCGTTGTAGATGCAACGAGCACCTTCAAGGGGAGGACTGAGTGGGAGGGCACGAAGCAATTCAGTTGCTGGTGCCTTGTAGTGAGTATTTTCTGACATCCAATCCAGCACCCATGAGTTCACATCTTCAGAGAAAACAAAAGTCTTCGTGCTTCATGTTCCTCAAATGAATACCAAGTCTTCAAGGTCACACCAATTTCTTCACTTTCAAAGTCTTCAGAAAGTCTTCAGAATGTCAAAGTCTTCAGTCGAAGAACTTCATTTTTAGGGGTCGACTTTCTCTGTAAATATCAAACTCTTCATAGTCTAATAGACCTGTGTACACTCATAAACACATTAGTCCCTTAACCTATAAGTCTTCAATACACCAAAATCACTAAGGGGCACTAGATGCACCTACAATCTCCCCCTTTTTGGTGATTGATGACAATATAGGTTAAGTTCTCAACGGGGATAAACATATGAAGTGTAAGTACTGATATTGAGGAATTTGATTGCAAGATATAGAAGAACTCCCCCTGAAGATGTGCATAGTGAGGAATTTGCTTTTGAGGCAATGCACATTTGAAGAGTTGAATCATGGAGATCTCCCCCTATATCTTGTAATTCATACACGCATTCTACATATAATATGAAGAATTTGAAATGCATGATGAAATATGGTAACTGATGTAATTCAGCATGCGTGTATTAACATATAACAAAGAATAAGCATGCAGAGGAACACATCAAAAGTATCAGAGCACCATCGGGTTTAAGATTACAACTCGATCCAATAAAAGTTTCAGAAGAGCGAGAGTTGTAACTTAGCAAAAAAACGCCCATATAATAGACCCGCTTGAAGACTAACTCAAATTTCTCCCCCTTTGTCATCGAATGACCAAAAGGATCGAAACTAAGGACTAACGCCCCTGAAGAATATCAAGTTGATGGAGGAGCGTCAGCGCTGTCGGGGTCGGTTGTCATAGTAGGGCCTGCCGCAGTGTCGTCCAAGTCTTCATTTTCATCAGTGTCGCGCGATGAAGAATAGGAGCTGGCCACAAAGGAAGGAACCTTGACCTTCTTGAATTTCTTCGGTGGAGGTGCAGACCAGTCAAATCCTTCCTTGAGACCCATTTTCTTCAGATCTTCTGCGCTGTAGGCATGAGATAGAACAGCCCAGGTATGGTTGAAGGTTTCATGGAGGTAGTAGTGGTTTTTCTTCACTGCATTGTGTGTTGAGGTCATGTTGTGAAGAGTTGAACTAAACTGACGCTTGACCCATTTATGATTGCGATCAACTTTCTGATGAAGACTGAGGAGTAACTCACGATCAGTCATCACCCTGGGTGCTGTGGCTTGAGGATTTTGCTTGGCAGAGGTGTTGGCGGCAGAGTAATGTGTGGCAGAGTCATCATTGGTGGAGTAGGATGCAGCCTTGTGAAATTGACCATCCAATGGACGAATGCCTTCATCTATCACAACAGTTGCCTTGCCTTTGTCATCGGCTGAGGAAAATGTCCGTTTGAGGACTTCAATTGGAGGCAAGAAGCTGCCGTGGTTCAGAGTATCAGCCTTATAATTTAGTGAAGACCTTATCCTGATGAACCTCATAATCCATGGTGCATAAGGCTTCAGCTCAAATGGTGACATAGCAATATTCACCATAGTCCTCATGAAGAAATCATGGAAGTTGACGGGAACGCCATGAATGATATTGAAAAGCATATTCTTCATGATGCTAACGACTTCTTCATCATTTGAGTCATGGCCTTTGATAGGACTCATTGTCTTCGTCAGAATGCGATAGACAGTCCGTGGCACATACATTAATTCCTTGACGAGGAATTTGGTTCGAGGGGCCTGCCCTGGCTTCAAAGGCTTCATCAGCACTTGCATGTAATGATTTGTAAGCTCAGGTTCATTGTAGATGCAACGAGCACCTTCAAGGGGAGGACTGAGTGGGAGGGCACGAAGCAATTCAGTTGCTGGTGCCTTGTAGTGAGTATTTTCTAACATCCAATCCAGCACCCACGAGTTCACATCTTCAGACTTTCCTGTGATGTGCAGTGTCGCATAGAATTGAAGAATGAGTTCTTCATTCCAATCATAGATGTTAGTGCAGAAATTCAGCAATCCAGCATCGTGAAGAACACTAAGGACTGGCTCGAAGCCCGACAGAGATTCCATGTCCACGTGAGGAATGTGTGCATGATCGAAGACTTTGTCTTTGTTGAATAGCACCGAGGAATAGAAATTGGCTTGACTAGCAGTCCAAAAACGCCTCTTCCTTATGCGAGCAGAATCATAAGGGTTGTAATCAGTGAAGAAAACATGCTTGCTAAAGAAATCTTCAGCCTTGAACTTTTGCTTGCGTGAGAATGGATCCGTTGGCTTTGGCAGTGTAACACCCCAAAAATTTAACCAAGTTTTTGATATTAAAATCTTGCAAGGAGTTTTAAATTTTTGCACTCTGGACTTTTTGTGGATTTTAGAAAGAAAACTATTCTTTTTATGTTTTGAGTTTCTTTCTTCCCAAGTGGAGCTTTCCAAAAAATTTGGGCTTCTATGCCAACTCATTGAAACAATTTCTAAATCAGTAGATTTATTTATAACTTTGTTTCACCCTGAGCTTTAATCATTAAAATGACTTGTTTGAGTTTTTGGAGCTCTTTTTCTACTTCAACCAGTTGATAAACTTAACTAAAAATTCAACCAAAATTTGGAGACATCATGTGAGGTCTCTAAATCATTTCTGTGCAATTATATATCTATTTCATTGCATATTAGGAGTTTTGTGCCTGTTTTTCTTCCCTGGTCCAGGGGACAGTTTTGCACTGCAACCCATTTAAATAAATCCCCAGAGCCTCCACCAAAATTATGGGATGTCAGTAGCAGCATATGATTCCACTTTATGCAAAAACCCAGGGTTGTTGTTTGAAAATTTTGAGTGTATCAGCATCATTTTCATTCTGGACCAGACCTGTGCTTTCTACTGCAACCCCATTCTTTCTTGCTCTAGTGACTTTGTGCTTTCTCATGCTTGTAGCCAACCCTGCAAAACCCCTAAGTCCAGGAGCATGCTCTCTTTGGAACACTTTTGGCCCTTGTAATAATGCCATTTACTTCCTGTCCAGAAGTGTAGTTTTGCAAAACTTGCACTAACAAGTTTCTCTTTCTTGCAAACTAACTTCACCACCCTCTCTTGCAACCATAGAGACACTGATCTGGAGATTTTGGCCACTCCAAGAACTACCTAGGTGCCTTTGGCATTTTGTCAAACACTCTGAGTGCACAGCCAGATTTGGCATGAATTCAAGTTTACATGGTGAACTTGAGCCCCTGACCAATCCACCATGTCCCTCAGTCCCCTTGCTAAGCCTAGACTAGTCCTGTCAATTGCCAGCCTCAACCGCAGCCTCTAGGATGCCCTAGCTTTTCATCGAGCATGTCCCGGGCGTGCTCTAGGCGTGCCCAGAGCGTGCGTTTGGCACCCGTGCGCCCGAGACGCCGCGTCGCACCCCGCACCCAAATCCGGCCCGTGACCGGTCCCAGCCAACGCTCTGTGTTCCCCTGCACCACCACACCACTCTGACCAACCTGGCACCCCACAGCGCCATCGCCAGGACGGCCGTGTCGACGCCGCTCAAGCCACCAGCGCGTGCCACCTGCCTCCTGGAGCAGTGCGTGCTCATCCACAGCTCCGTCCTCTAGCGCGCGTCGCCGCCACGTCGCCCTAGCTACAGTAGGGCGGTTCACCGGCAAGCTTATCCCCGGCCGTCGCAAACCGACCTCCATCGCCTATATAAGAGGCCCCCGAGCTCAAACTCGCACACAGGCAGCCTCACACCGTCCCACTCGTGCCCCCTTAGCCGTCAATCGATGGGAGAGGGTCGTCTCCTTCCTCTCCGGCAACTCCAGCCGCCGTCACTAACCAGGCCATTCCGGCGCCGCCAAGACCTCCCCCTCTCCACTCTCTCCACCAGGAACCCCCTCATCCCCCCATGAGCACGTTCCCCTACTCAATCTTGATCGGGACTCGCCGCGGGTGATTTTTCACTTTTTCCGGCAACCACCGTCCGCCGCAGAGCTCGTCGCCGGCAGCTCCGTCCACCCCAGAGGACGAAACCACCACCGGAGTAACCGCCTCGACCCCCTGAGCCCGCGAGTGACCTCCGTTTGTCGAGCGGTGCCGCCGTTCGCCGGCGAGCGTCGCCGGAGTCCCGCCCCTCTCTCGGGCGGAGGAAGAGGAGGGAGAATAGACTAGTTAAACCCGACTGGTGGGCCAAGTGGGCCCACTGTCAGTGACTCAGGCGCAGCCACGCTGGATAAGTGGAAGCGTATTCCCAGATTACGCCTTCGACGTGTACGTATATTTCGAAACGTTTTCTTTTCTGTTTTATTTAAAATATCAGATTTTGACCAAACTTTGACCAGCTGTATCTTTTTAAATACAGCTCCAAATGAATTAATTCTTTTTCCTACCACTTTCAAATATTGTCTAGTTTATTTTAAGATTTATTTGAAAAAAATTCAAAACAACTTTTTATGCCGTTTTGTTTTGTATGTTAATTCATATATATTCTTTTCAATATGATTTTTGAAGATTTCAAGATGTTTTGGATGCACCCTTCTGTTCCATGACCTGAAGGCAAGCATTCTAAACCCTGGTGTAATACTTTTGTGTGTGTTGTTGACTCGGTGACAACCCCACCCCGACACGTGCGTGCGTCATTTCATGTGAGGATGTGATCCTATTCATGGGTGCGTATTAGTGAGTTGACGCTAATGAAGTTGACATGATTTGTAAATGGGAATCACCGTCATACGTCTTTCATGCATACCGGAAGGGAAGCCGGGAAGGCCTCTGTCTTGGGTAGACACGGTCTTGTCCCTAGCCCTCCGTCGGGATGGTCGTGACCGGTATGGCATGAGGGGTATGTCGTGTGATGTGCCCAGCTGTTGTTTGAGATATATGCATTGTGATGCTAATCTTGCAGGGAACATTACAACCTCCTGAGTCGACCGTAGATCAAGTCTTGTGCCAGTAACCCCCATACTTGCTTCGTACTACCACTCGTTTCTACAATAAGTAGAGTACGGTTCAGTAAGTTGTCAACCCCTTTCCTAGCACACACCGTACAGAGAGGCCGTGGTGGAAGATACTGGAGGCATCCGGTAGTCATGCCACCGGGTCCGGGAGCATGGGTGTTTCGGTTGTAGACGAAGGGGGTAGCTTCCCCAGTCTTGCGCACGGTATAAAATTTGTGATCCCATGTTACGTCGAGGTTCTAGCCTCCCCACAAAGAGTTTTGCTTGACAGGTGTCGTGGGTGATTCCAGACATATGTGAGTTAAGCTGGTGTGTGCAAATTAGGTGTGTTTTCAACAAAAAGACCGTAGACGGAATTAGTCCCGATGGACTAAAGGAATCCGTTACTCGTGGGTAAAGAGTACACCCTCTGCAGAGATTAAACCCTATTCTAATAGCCGTGTCCATGGTTAAGGACTACAGTCTGGGATGGGTCAAGTGTCGGTCTCAGTGTCGGTCTTCGGAGGTGAAACCGTTAAACCAGAACTGGAATTACTACTTGTGACTTGTGATGATTATGATTATTATTATTGTTGACTAACCCGTGATATTATTGTTATTATCGAGTATCTCTGGGATGGTTCTACCTCCGGGATGTTCACTATGATTGTTTCTTTTAAAAGCCCTGTATGTGGTGTCGCTCAGACGCCCGACTGTGGCATTTCTTTTAAAGCCCTGTATGTGGTGTCGCTCAGACACCCGACTGTGGCATTTCTTTTAAAGCCCTGTATGTGGTGTCGCTCAGACGCCCGACTGTGGCATTTCTTTTAAAAGCCCTGTATGTGGTGCCGCTCAAACGCCCGACTGTGGCATTTCTTTTAAAGCCCTGT